>NC_090230.1:44991039-45061039 GCF_024489055.1 Chanodichthys erythropterus | reverse complement strand
TAAAAGGACACTTTAAAGAGGACATTTTTAGTGGCTTTTTAATGCAATTATGACCCAGCGTTTGAGCAGTGTGCAGCTGAGAGACGCCTGGCTTTCAACACCCCCCAGTCCTCAATGCTCCCTGCAGACTGCAGCTAATTGAATCGAAAGTTCAATCTTGCTGAATTAGTGGTGTGTGTAAGAGAGACAATTTATCATGTCCAGTTAAGCAAAATGGATTTGAAAAACATTAAGAGGTACTGATTGGCTTCAGCACATCATTAGTTGGCTGTTTTGCTGCCTGTTTGCATGATGAGAGAGAAAAAGACAGGAAAAGAGAGATGACAGACCAAAGCCAGCGAGATGGAGCTTAACTCAGGTAATTGACATGAGGGAAATGCTCAGTCATCTCTACTCATTAGATGCAACCGCTATGAAACACTGGAACAAGACTGATAATTAAGAGGAGAGGGAGAACTCAAAATACTGACTGACAACCGATTTACTAACGTTGTTGGATAATGCTCATAATATCTATCCAGTTTCTAAACACTTTTAGCTATAAATATAACACATGACATAACTTTTGCTCATATTTTTGCCCTGATTTAAAGTCTGGACGAGTTGACACTAGCTGATGAAAGTCAGAGCCAGTTTGCAGATTTGACATTGACAGATTTCGCAATAAAAACATTACATAGTGTATGATGCGCAGAGACTCTTTTATTTACGTATTTAATTTAGCTTCAGACTATGATTTTATCCAAAGGATTATTCCATCAAACATAGGACGACGATGAGCATGTGTCTGCTTGAGTTTGTTCAGAACTACCTAAAAGTCTGTTAATGTGTGATCCTCAGTCATTTAGTGTATGATTCCCAGTTTTCCTCCGTAACTATCTACAAAGTCTGCAAATGTATAATACGTAGGGTTTTAAAATCTGCATGTGTATAGTATTCCAGCCTTAACATAACATTTTGAAAATAAAGTTGACAAAAGAGTCATTAAGAATACTGGACCCATGGCTTAGCAGTTAATGGTGCTTAAATAAGAAATACAGGTTTCAGTCCAAATCGCTTCATTTCCTGATTCCGTTCCATCCACTTCTCAGCAACATTTCCTGTTTCTCTCTACTCTGCTTATATAAAATTATATATATAAAAAAGACCAACAAAATAAAGGAAAATGCAATTAATTACAAATGAACCTGAAAAGTTAAAAACGGCAAGATTTCAAAACAAGGAAGGAAGAAAACAAAGAATCCACAGTAAAACCCTGGCACCAAAACAGTCCCTTGTTCCACACAAAAATAACACACTCTCTGCCATGATGTCTTTTCCATGCCTTCAGCTAGCCGAGCATGTGAGGAAAACAGCACTCCAGAGGTATCCGTGCAAAAGGTAGAGCCCAGGCGAGTGCTACTCAACGGCCCTTAAGAGAGAGTGGGGTGGCATAGAGGAGCTGGCCTGACTCAATCCCGCTGAATAAAACATCTAGCAACAATCCATAACGCGGCCATGGATAAATCTCTCCCTGCTCCCTCTGCCCTTGGTGGGAGATCTGTCTAGATTAGCTTGACATCAGGGCTATGGGGAGAAATTGTGTTTATCTGAACCCTAACAAGGGGGCTCTGAGCCTTTAAGCACTGAACTGGGATCGCTCAAGATGAAACACATTGCATGAAGAGATTGTGGCCTAGTCTGCTGGATATACACTGCAAAAGAGAACGGAAAAGAGACTCCACATATGCTGCATAAATAAAACCCTGTGCAAATTCTGTATGCCCATACAATGAAAGTCAGTATGGCTTAATGTTGTTTTGGACCCCACTGACCTTCATTGTATGGATCCAAACAATGGAAACATTTTTCAAAATTTCTTCTTTTGTGTTCCACAGAAGAAAGTCACTGAAGGGGCAGCTGTACTCAGGGGAGAGTCCAATCAGCCTGTGAAGAGCTTCTTCTGTCCTTCAACAGGCAATTAACACTGTGTGCATTACTGCCCTCAGGGGCTTACACAACCAGTCATGCAGCGAAAAGGCCGGGTGTTTAAGGCTTCAGGGTAGGGGAGAAGGGAATCTTTCAGGTCACGGCCTGGAGAGGAAGTCTCATAAGAGGAGAATAAAAGAGGAAAGAGAGCCATTGGCTGCCGCAGACCAAATGGAAAGCAGGTGCTATTTGTCACCCCGTGGGGATTTTCCCTCTCTTCTGTTTTTCACATAACTCAAGCATGAGTTGCAAAGAAAAATACAGCTGAAAATTCGGAAAAGTGCGTCCCGGTCAGCTGTACGAGCGCATTCACAGAGTGCCTGTCCTTGGACGGCTCTCTCACCGCCCATGAGACGAGCCCTCTGGTCCTGTTTGTGTGTTACAGACTCGGGATGTTTTCCTCTGACCAGATCGGTCACAACTCATAAATGTTTCAATGATGTTCTCATCTTTCTTTGATCTGAGGGTAAGTCGAGAAGCGGTTGTTCACACTATGCAATGCAATCTGCACTTCCTCTATGGGGAGATCCCCTACAGCTTGACTTCCATGATATTTTTCTTCTCTATCTCCCTCAACTTTTTTTAATGGCTCTTGGAAGTTTTATCAGGTTTCTTTATCCACCAAGTCTCCAATTACGTGGGATACTGAATTTTTTTTTTTTTTTAAATAAGGGCGATGCAATTTGCAAAATGCAATTCGCTTGAACCTCCAAAACACCGGAAATGAGATCTGAGATCCCTAAGAGAGTAAACATCGTCTGGCATGTAATGGTCTGTTTTTCTGAATTGTAAAGTCTGCATTCTGTCTAACTGAAATGAAATCTAGTACTTTGTGGTGTGAACAATGATTCAAGACTTCATAGGAGAAAAGTAAATGAGAACTGAGTAAAAGGAAATTAATGGGAATTAAGCAAAACTCACTTTCTATTTGTGTCACATCCCTCCCTGTTGCTCAATATGTGTGCTGACGATCCAGACATTTAAGACAATCTCTTTCAGCCGCCCCATCTCTCCAGCAGAGATCATTATGCAGTGTCAACCCCCTGTTGACAAGTTTACCCGCTCGCTCTCTCTGCACAGATGCCGCGGCGGCTGCCGGCGGCGTAGAGCTCAGCTTGGCGCGAGCTCCAAGTGGAAAGATTCTGTCATGTCTCAGGAGAGTGGGGTAGACGTTTTATAGCTCAGCTGAAACTCATAAACAGAGCCCCCAGCTAGCTGAAAGCACGACAGCCTCTCTATCTTACCCAGAAAAAGATGGAGACCAGGTAGGACGACGTGAAGCTTCAACTGAGACTGAACTACATCTAATCACCATTACCGTCAGCACTTTTTACAATCGATTCATGCAGCATGATTTAAAACACTGATAAGAGAGCATTTGATTTCTAATTTCTCTTTCTGCTTATTTTATATTGCATTCTCTAAACTGATTTAGTATGTATGTGAAAAAACAGCATAAAATTGTATCTATAAAGCAACCAATAAAGCAACAGTAGAGCTTTGAATGTGCACTGCATGTGGCAACAGTTTCCCTGGCCTTCACATTTATTCCCTGAAACCAACTTTTCGTTGCTTTGCAACTATTCAAGGCCCAGACTTGGCAACCTCTCCAAGGCTTTCCATTTGAAACGGGTAATGTGTTGCCAATCTGCCGTTTAAAACTCCCCCTTGAGGAGACCCAGAGACTGTGAGGGGATCAATGCCACCGAGTCTTGGCACGCACAAAAGTCTCTGCTGCCCAGCTCTTCACAGGGCTGGACCTGGGGAAACGTAGTCTGTGTTGAGATCTGGCCAGATGGGGGGAATTAAAGAGGGTTTCTGTCTTTGGCAGAACTTCTTACATCAGTGCCTCATACAGACAGAAGCCTAAACCTCTTCAGAGAGGGAAACATTGCCTAAAATCTCAGATGAAGGCCAGTACATCGCACAGTTAACCAAACATGGCAAAATATGTATAACTGATGCTTTTCTATCACAATTTCATGCATCTCATCAAATAAACATCAAATAAAAGACATTATCTGCTACAAGTGATATATACAGATTGTAGTACCATCAACTTGGTAGTTGGCAATATGTGGATTGGCAAAACGTATAGGTCAGCATCTTTCTAATCTTTTTTGCCAGCAGTTGTGATAGAAATATACAGCTGATTATAAGAACGTGTTTTGAAGAGTTAACACTCTCCATTAAAGTTTCTTAAACATTATGGTCGATAATGATTTAGTGCTAAAGAAACATTTCATATTATTATAAATGTTTCAAATAGTTGTGCTGCTGAATATTTTTGTGGAAACCGCAATACATTTTTTTCAGGATTTTTTCACTCTATGATGAATAGATAGTTTTAAAAAAAACAACCAACATTTATTTGAAATATATACTTTTTTGTAACAACGTAAAACTCTTTACTGTCACTTTTGATCAATTTACTGCATCTGTCCTGAATAAATGTATTAATTTCTATTAAAAAAATTGGAACAGTAGTGTACATACTATTTCAGATTAGATCTAATATTCTATCATCATGGTGTGGTTTATCTTCTCTTTCCTGCAATATTGTAATAATGTATACTTTTTATCCATCCGGCTTCACATGATCTATTTATCTGAAGCAAAACTTTAAGGAGAAGAAAAAAAAAACCCTCAAAGTGATAATTAACTAATAAATAGGAGAGATGTACAAGTCTGTTAGATGTTGCCTATGAAGTTGCCTCTTTCACCCAGGGGATGAAGTCTGCCCAGCGTGATCATGCCACTTTGAAGAACATCAAAGTCCGAGCTAGCCTCTGGTTCCTTTCTCTCCCCCCCCCCCCCCCCCCCCAAAAACACACACACACACACACACACATATACACACAGTTCCCTGAAGCACATATACACTGACACTAGCCTGGTAACATATCCTTACTTTTGACACCTGGGAAAAATTCCTGTCCTCATTATCTGGTCTCCATGGTTACAGCTGAGTGACAGACTGTGGGTACCATTGTCGACATCACAAGAATGGGGCCATCCCACGGAGAGTAGACATTATGTCATTATTTCATCCAATCATTGCCTTCCTGTTCCTCATGTGGTACAAGCGTCCTTGTCTAACATGACAAATCTTCCTTCCTTAGGCGGTCTATGCCAGTGCTGGCGAAAACGCAACACTATTACACAATATGAAATATTGATAAATAAGTTTCACATATTTTGAAGCCTGTTGATAACACTGGTATACAGCCAAAATGCTTCTGTAATAAAAGTAGACAAACGTTACTAATTCTGGGTCACTGAGAACGAAAATGGTGCTTAAAATTGTTGACTGGCTCTAGTTTTCAAGATAAGCTGGGTTTGGACAGTAACAGTACTTGCTTTTTAGGCAAAAAAATGAATGATGCAATCTGAAGATTGTATTGTGTAATACGTGATATGAATTGCATCATGTTACTCCTAGAAATCATGGATAATGCAATCATAATGAAGCTTACATCACTGCTGAACAAATTGCCCTATATCAGCTCTAGAAATCATACAGCAAAGGTGCAAAACTCAATTCCTGGAGAGCCACAGCCCAGAGTTTAGGTCCAACAAACATACCTGCAGTTTTCAAATAAGCCTGAAGGAGTTGATGAGCTGGATCAGGTGTGTTGAATTAGGGTTGAAGCTTAACTCTGTAGACCTGTGGGCCGACAGTTTTTCACCCCCGTCATACAGTGTTGTGCTCTCTTATTTGTCAGGGTTTGATTTTGCCTATACTGCAGAAATCCTGCATGTAGGTTAAGATGCCCACAATGCACAGCCCTACAGTACTCCTAATCCACACATTTGGCCTAGAGAATGAAATCCTGATCCAAGTGTGTACATGCACAACAAAAGATGCTGGAAAAAGACAGAGAAAGCTTTAAATGCTAGCTCAGCTTCATTCAAACACATACAAGCAAGCACATTTAAGAGTGTCTTTTGAGAACAGTACATGGCACAAGCCGAACCCTACGCATTTGCTGGCGGGGAATAAATCCACTCAAAAACACTATAAATATGTTACTTCTGAGGTGTGTATGCAAAATGAACCACAGTGTGGCCGTCGTCAGGTTGAGAAATTCAAATTTCATGTCTGAACACACTGAAAACACCCCTAGTGGCCAATATCAAAACAAAGAAAATGAATACATGCATTTTTAAACCCTGGCCAAACACAATTGCCAAACTGAAAAGGCTATGAAAACAACACATTTCAAAACTAAGTTAAGTTAAAAGATGTTTGTTTGTATTGTACACTGTAAAAAATGACCGTGATTTTAACAGTAAAAGACTGTAAAAATGCTGTGGTGAAAAACTGTCAATTGGTTTACAGAAAGTTTCCGTACTATATACGGTGAATAACTGTAATAGATCTACGGTACATTTAATGTAATTTTACGGAAAAATAACAATTCATTGTAAAATTTACAAAACCGTAAATTGACATTCCCACAATTCCCTGCGTGACACTTCACATTTGATATATTTTCATTGAAATAACTGTTTCTTCTTAGTTTTTCTCATTTTTTTCTAATCAGTTATGTACATTAGGGTTTTATTATCTAATGTTGTTAAATTAATGTTAATGTAATTAATGTTTTTTGCATTTTTAAAATTTCATGCATGTTACCATGATGGTGTTTAGTGTGTGTGAATGACACTGTGTGCTCCTTCTATATGTTAGTGTTGTCCTTTTCAGCTTGGAAGGACAACTTTGATTCATTATGTGACTCTTATCACCACTGTGTTTGGTGACTGTCAGTGTTTTATAAAGTGTATTACAAAACAGATATTAGTACTTCATTAGGTTGGTAAATTAACATTATATCAGTTAATGAAATACGTTATTTTACCGCAAATTTAACATTTTTTTTTACGTTGCTACTATATTTTTTACGGTAAAGTTCTGGCAACCACAGCTGCCGGTGTTTTACCGTAAATTTTACTGGGATTTTTTTTAGAGTGTATCTTCTGACTTTTTTTGTAAACAAATGCATCAATTACATGCAGCTGAAGTTATGAACATTTGTTATGATTTGGTGTTAAACTAAATTAGAATATTACACAACACTCCATCTCATTATTTTACTCACAGCTCAGTGTACATGCTGTGCTTATGGGCCTACAGTGTCTCATGTAAACATAACTGTGCTAACTGATGATCTTACTGTTAAAAATATACAGCAATTTGTACTGAGATTTTATTATTATTTTTTACTGAGATTGTCCAAGAGTGTGTGGAATACATATGGTCCATTTCGTTTAGTTTAGAGATCTGCCACCATTTTTTTTTTTCTTTTTTCTGGAATCCATGCATGCTTGAACGATACCCATATGTACTGCCAAAAATACTGACAAGGTAGCTAGCAAGCTACGTTTTGAAAATGAAGTGTTCACTGCTCCCTATATACTCATACTCAGTATTACATGTCAGAATGTGTTTATTTGGAACTCTCTGCAATGTCATACAACACTTCACTCATGTAAATAAATATAAATAAATAAACCAACATGGGTTTAATTCTCAATACCAGCAGGAAATGACTGAGTTGCCCTTGAGGAAGGCACCTAACCCCCACTAAGTCCCCGGGTGCCACAGCAAAATGGCTGCCCACTGCTCTGAGTGTATGTGTCCATGATTTTATGGAAACCCTGCTATTTTTTTTTTCTTTTTTTCTCTTGATTCTTTGATGAATAGAAGGCATCAGTTTTAACATTATAATGTCTTTACATTTGATCCATTTAATGCTTCCTTGATGAATAAAAGTATTAATTTCTTCATTTATTAAAAAATCCTTAAACTTGTATGTTTGTATGCATGTATATATTTTCTCTAAAATGTAAAGATGAACAAAACAACAAACAAATAAACAAACTGTAGAAATGTATGTCTCTGGCATACCTACCACATTAAAAATACAAAACTTACAAAATGTTTCCTACCTCGGCTCTACTAGCTTGAAAAGTGCTACATAAGCGTAAGTGAAACGGTATAATGACACTACATTTCTGCAGTACTAAAGTGCAGGCTAGCAATGAGGTGCTCTAACAGATTTCGGTTTATTCCAGGCCAGGGGTCAGGGGGGATTCAAAATAATGATAGTTCATCTCAACAGACTTTTGCTTGCTTTCACAAACACAGCAGTCACGTCAGGCCACTTGCTCCTCAAAAAATGACAGCTCTGACAAAATCTTTTCTCTCTCAGCATTACTCTGTCCACCTGACAACTTCTGCACTTTTTTTTTTTTTTTTTTTGCCAAACCAATTTTTCCACTGCAAAAGTCTCACCTCTCTCTCTCTCTCTCTCTCTCTCTCTCTCTCTGGAGGGGAGCAGGATCTCATTAGTAGCTGCAGGATAAAACGCCGTCTTCTCTATGCAGGTTCAAGGTGATGGAAGATTAGACTGTTTGGCCCTGCCTCATCCTGAATGCAGCGCGCGTGTCTCTCTGCCCGTGAACACCAAATTACATTGAACCCGGGGAGTCTAACTCCATTAATTTTAAATGGAAGATTAATTTAACAATATGCAGCGGATATTTGTTACAAACCCATCATGTGAAAGTGACGTTTGGCAATAAATTTGCGGGTGGCACACGCTGGCTCTGAAAGCCCCAGCAAAAATAAATCAGCAGGCGTTTTTTTTCTAGCTTCGTTGTTCTCTAATGTCAGACACACACGGTCAAACTAATGCACATTCATGCACACTCACACGCGCCGATGCTTAAAAGTCAAGCACATGCATACCAGCATGTAGCATCTAACAGACACCACGGAAAATAACAAATATACTTTCTATACAAAAATACTACACCTTAAATAGTTTGAATGATTTCTAATATGAACAATCCTAGACACTGGTTTAGTCGGTCATAGATAAAGAAAACATTTGCAACCCATTTTACTTATCTAATGTGTAATTTTTTATGTATATTCAAACTGTATATTCAATATCCAAAAAAGAACAATGGGACTTGATTTTACTTAGGTCTTGATTGGATCAAGAAAGGTGGGCGTTTCAATATATATATATATATATATATATATATATATATATATATATATATATATATATATATATATATATATATATACACACATGAAATACTTTCATATATATGGCTGATAATTTTTGATTTTTGTCTAAAATTAAACACTACAACTAAAATCAATTGACTGAAGAACCATTTGATCACAACATTATGTATAATATGAAAAAAGTATATTCATTTTAATATTTGTTATTAAATTACTAGTGTTTTAAAAGATTTTACATGAGCATTTAATGTTGGCAAACATAATCTAACAATAGAGGAAATGAACATGCACAATGAAATATCCAATATCATCACCAAATACTGATACATTTTAAAATATCTCTAAAAATGGTAGATAACTGATATGGTACCAGTATTTTGTTCATCCTAAATGACATAACTGCTTAAAAAAAAAAAACTCTAAAAAGGCCAAAAGTAATTTACAACATTGCCTATATTGCTATTTAGTTACTAGATAACATCAATCAAAATCCCATATGGCCTTTGTGGCATCAGACCAAAAATGAAAGTTGTTTCAGAGGTGTAATAAGTTATTCGATTTTAAGGAAAGATTACAAAAACATGTATGTATATGCACATTTATATATATATATATATATATATATATATATATATATATATATATATATATATATATATATATATATATATATATATATATATAAAACACTGATGAATTGTATAAAATATGACCAGGAACAAGTTTTAAGAACTTTAGATCTTTGCAGCACCTAAGGACCATTTTTTCACAGTAAAGGGTTCACAGAGGAAAGGAGGCCATCCATTTCAGATCAACCCTATTTGCTTCCTGGTGCCACGCTGAGCACATCAAAGTGTGCCAAATGGGCTATGTGTGTGCATGCGGTCTGTCAGAGGGACGCCCATCAGGTCTCTGTGATAGGAACTCGGCAGTGCTAACATCCCATTACTATTTCGAACCTAACCAACCACCATAACACACATACGACCATTTGCGACCCAGAGAGAGGGAGTGAACAGCAAAACCAAGGTTATTAGTTAATCTTCACGAACAAGCAAAAGAAAAGCTCCTTGAAAAACAAACACCCCCACAAACGCCCCGTGGCCCACTGCGCCCCTGCTGCCCTTATCCACCAGCGTCAAACGCCTCGGTTCATCTTCGGGTCTCTTTAATGCAGACTCTCTTATGGGAGCACCCTGGCTAATTAGAGGAATTGATAACCCCTGCGCTTATTAACGAGCCAATATATTTTGAAGTCATTAAAGATAACCAAGGCAATAAGTTTGGCTTTAAGCGCCACTAGCTTTCACTGCCTGCATGTCACTAATTATAAGGATTGAAAGGGGGGAAAAAAAAGAAAAACGGAGGGGGTGAAGGAGATGGAAGAGAGAAAGTGAGACAGAGAAAAAGCAATTCCTGCCTACTCAACTGTAAACGACTGGTTATTGGAATCTTTAAAACAGGCAGCCAGGAGAAAATGACATTAGCAGCTCTCCCTTCTCCCTCCTTCCAGTTAATGAAGAATTAGAGCTCCCATTTGGCGTATTATTGGGGTTCACAGGGGGTTAGGTCGTCAAGGGATGTGTTTGACAACGATGTTGATTTAGTGCTGAGAAGCTCACGGCACCATGGCGGAACATCATTCAATCTTGTCACTAGCACTTATCTCCTTCATTCTCTTGGCAGCAGGAGAATTCGGGTCACCCTCCCGACTCACAGTCCCTGTCTATGTCTATGCCACTTCCTTTACGGTTTTGACAGCATGCTGAGGTTTATTTTCAGTCCCCATTTGGTTTTGATCAGCAGGACATGTTTTCATTATATGCTGACTCTGAAGGCCTTACAGTGCAGTGTGTGATTGTTTTAGGGGAAATAACTCAATCTCAAGAATGGAAAAACACAAAATAAAGTTTCGCATTTGAATGTGGAAGAAGCAACAACAGAAATTTGGCTGCCAGTAATTTAATAGCATTTCCAGCATTACTAACACTAATGGCTAGGCCCAAATAGAATCACATTTTTTTGTACTGATTTTAAGGAAAATGGCCTGCCACTTTTTTAGAAAGTTGGAATTGGATTTTTAGAAAATAAAAAAAAAACAATAGACCTGGATAAATAAATAAATTAAAGCTGTGTTCCAGCAATGACTGCTGCATGGTGTATACAATTTGACTCTGACTTGATCATTTCATACAGATGGGCTGGTATACTACAGTTCTCCCATCTATTTAGAACATGTGGTGAAGTTCATATATTATGAACCCAAGGTGAACAGTAATGATTTATGAATCTGGCTAATGGCATGAATGTTGTCAGTGTTAAAACAAGAAAGATGACATGCACTGAGGGAAACGATGGCCCCAAAAGATGTTTGGAAACATTAGATAAAATACAAATTTCTTTGAATTACATAACATAATATCAAACAAAGTGGCATTTATTTTAAATAAAGATTATTTCAGGCAAAACATACATGTATACATCCATTTAAAATTAACTTTAGCTCATTTGCTTGAAAATGCCATATGGCGTGATTATTATTATTATTATTATTATTATTTTGGTCTGAATTATTTAATTCATGTAAATGTACTTTAAAGTGACGTAAGCATCCAATATCTTTTTAAGGCCACTGTATGCACAAACTAATCTGTAGCAAACAAACAAGAGAGAGTTTCAATTAAATGTGCCATCAAATTCACAGGAAACTTTCTTTTATGAACTGGTCACAACCTTGAGCAGTTGGGCGACTAAACATATGGTAGTAAAACTGTTTTTGCAATACTTCCACCCACATTATGTTGGCATAGAGTCAACTGCTAATTGTCTCTCTCATTTTACTGTGCCAATCTAATAGGCCCTAAGTGTGTCACTCTCTATGTAGTAATTAATTAAGCTAATCAGAGGAGCAGGGCTTCTCAGACCGGACGCAGACGCTTTCACCTACGTGAAGATTAGAGAGGACAACACAGGCCACTGTCAAGCCAAAGGTAAGGACATCTGTGTGTTGTGTTTAACTCAAATTATTAATGCGATGTGAACAGCATGAGAAGCAAGTACACAGATCTTGATTAATTATTACACAAACAAAACTGATATATTATTAGCACTAATTAATGCATTCAAAACAGTCTGTACTGTAGCTGAACAAGTGGGGTGGAAACAGATATAAACAGTTAGTGATTACAAGAAATATTTCCTTTTTTTGTTGTTTTGTCACACACATTCTCCTTCCACCTCCACAAATATCCCTCCTTCCTGTTAAAGGTCTGCCTGTTCTAGAAATAGGCTGTTTCCTGTCACTTCGTATACCTTACACTGTTTGTCAATACATGGACTGCACATTCGACAGCATGGTCTATTGAAGATGCCCATACTCATTTTTTTCTCTTAAGTGGAACCATTTAATCTCCAACAATAACTCAAAACCATAGAGAAAAACAACATAAAATATGAATATAAAGTTTATATATTATAATAATCATTATATATATAGTTCAGATGCAAAAGCCGCTAAACGCCACCTCCGTCAAAATGAGATATTGAGCGAACACTCTCCACACATAGTATACTATACATTTATCAAATATTTTCTTCAAATCCACTAAATCCCAGCCGCAGCCCATTCCGAAACCACTAAACGCCACTTTAAGTCCACAGAAGAACCAACGGGAAGACACAAATCGAATCATATGATTTCAAGATGAACGAGAGTGTGCATATGAGCTGCTTTCAATTGCCGAGCTGCAAGTTTTTATCATGTTTTATCCATCGTTACATTGGCAAAAACAGGATTTTGCGAGTAGCAAGTAAACACAACAGTGTTCCTTTTGCTGCTCTGAAAATGACAGAAACTGACAGTTTACTATGTCTTGTTGTCCAAAGAAGTGGACTTAGAGGTTTTTGCACAAAAAAAAAAAGGACTTCGCTGGTCAAATTTGTTAAATACTGACTAAAGTGACATTTTTGAAAATAAGGCATTTCAATAACTGACTAACAACCTTTTCATTGCCATTAAACTGAAAATACTGAACCTAAAAATAGGGGCCTGGTAAAAAAAATGCTCATTTAAAAGAAAATGTGTCAGAAAACATATATTATAATAATCATATTTTGTTTCTTAGAGGTGTCTACTCAAGACATCAGCTCACTTTCACAAAAACATCTTGATAAGCTAACCTCACAAAACGACTAGTAGCTTGTTGGTTGACGATCAGTGGGCCATCAAGGCCCATCTCTAATTTAGACACTCTAATGCTGCGTAGGGCCATGGGCCCACAATTGGCCGATAAATTGTAGCTGACACCCCATCTCAACCTTGCCAAATCTCATCATCGCCAAATGAACAGAGAGTGAAAGGAACAGATAAAAGACAGAGTGATGATGTGCAGCAGAGAGTGAGTTATCCACTAATAATGACGTATGGTTTTCTGCCATAGTGCTAAATTCTAGCTCAGATCTGTGGCTTGTCAAAAAGAACTTGAAATGTTATTTTCCAGATAACTGAAAAGGAAATGACGGCAGTTAGTAAAAACAGACCGTTTACAAATCCAATTGTTAAAGAGGTCATGAACTGCGTTGTTTTATTGTTTGATAATGTTTCCTGGGGTGCACTTCTAATGGTAGCATCCTTTTTACATCAAAAATTGTCATAATTTAGAAATAAAAGACATTTTTCCTACCCTGATTTTAGCTTCTGGTTTGAACGCTCTGTTTTAAGGGGCGTGTCTGCTGTGAGACTTCAGTGTAAACACCCACTGCTGCTGTATTTGAAATTACTCTCTCTCTTAGGGCGTTTTTACTATTACAGCTTTCAAGGTTAACTAATCGTGAAAAGTGTTGCATTACATTTAGATCTATGGCATTATATTTAGACAGTGGCATGAAAGGTTGCATAAATTAACATTTGTAGCCAGTCACAGACATGTTGAGCGCATGAAAGCAGAGATCTCGTCATTGCAACTCAACTTCTGCACACTAACGAATGCTTTCATCTTCACTAACAGTGCAAACAGGGTATAACTAAGAGATCCGTTGAATGAAATGATATTTTAGCGTGTCAGTCACTGATAAACTCGCACTGTTTGATTGACAGCTTCAGCGCGCACTGCTCCAACGATTGCAAAGGGAGTTTTCTTTGATCGCTTTCTTTATATAATTTAATCACCGTTAAATAACAGATTATTTTCATCCTACTAAGAAAAACAACGCAAGTTGACGTTTAGTCACGGGTTTGATTTACTGACACACAGACAAAGAACATCTGACAGTACATGAATCATTACATGTCAGATCAGGCATTAGAATTAACACAGTTACTTACATGTTGTCGCATTACTGTCGAGTCCAGGCACTGCACGATATTTTTTAATCCTCAACGGCATGTTTATTGCTTGGTAGCTCGATCTGGTTTAGCACCACGTAGGCCTATGTTACTTAGGCTACCTATTCTATTGCATGTCATGCGTGAATCGGTGGGCGGGGCTAAACAGTGATGAAGTAGGTGTTGATCTTCTGCAGAGGCGGTGCTTGCTGCCCTTTGACGTCATAGATCCCCACTTTGAAAAACCTGTCGTTTGCTGGGCCTGGTGTCAATAAAAGCTTTTATTGGACTAACAAGAAAGTTTTCAGTTCTGAAACTTACATGATATTCTTATTGTATGATGACCTCTTATATGTCAAAAGCTCAAGGAAAGTTTGATTTCTCAGTTCATCACCCCTTCAATAACTACAGTGACAGAAAGAAAAGAAGGTGAAGATGCATCAAATACAGGGTTAGATGTTTCATGCACCACATTGTCCCTCACCAAACTTCCACATCTGAGATATAAATGAGATATAAATAGGCTTAATTTGAAGCAGCTGTCAAAGACCACATCTATGAAATTTTCTAATTAAGAATGGCTGCAAGTGACATTTTCATCTAGTATTAATTCAGTACTGTTAATACAGAAATTATAGCAGGAAACTAATACAGCCTTAAAAAACAGAAACAAAAATTCAAAATAAAAGAAACTACATTATCAGCATTTGAGTACCATCAGCCCTGATTCTCCATATCCATTCCATCTACCTCCTCTCTCTGCAAATTAAGCCTGTTTCAAAATGCCACAGCATCATTTTCTATGTTCAGGGGGAATATAAAGCATGCAGCACGCACAGCTTTGCCCTAACCAGGCCCCTAGGGACCCGCCGGATCTTCTTGCCCATCCATAACTGGATGACACCTTGGGGGACTGTTTCCCCTCTTCCTTAACCTCTCAGCTCATTACAGCTAGTCTCAACGGTGCTGCTCTAACCAGAGGCTTGTGCTTTACAAGCTATGTGCTTACTCTCTCTCTCCAATCTAAATAGATGGTCCAGGGTGGTTAGATCAGTAGCATGTAGAGCGTCAACCCTGGGGAGTCAGAGTTGCTTTGCAGTGTAAGCCACTTTTTAATATATATTTAGCATTACACCTGGTGCACTTTAGCCACGGAAGCGGAATGGCTGCCCCTGTTTTGCAGGGAGGTGTTTGATGAAGCACCGCTGGGCCTTCACGGCTTGATGCCATTCATTGAGATGCGCGTCTACTACCAGGGGCCTCCATTAAGCCACGCACCTGTGTGCTCATGATCCAGAAATGAGAGAAGCATCATGAAGATCCAGCGACTTCAAAGACTCAGGGAAAATGCTGAGAGGAGTAAAATGTGATGAAGACTCCCTCTGCCCCTGGTTATGTGGTTTATTGGTGGATCATGAACACAACACAATAACGTCAATAGGATTAAGAGGAGGAGGACCTTTTCATTGAAAAGAACACAGAACTGAGAGAAACTAATCGCGATTAATCATATACTAAATAAAAGTTTGAGTTTGCATAATATATGTGTGAGGTGAGTACTGTGTGTAATTAGTATGTATATATAGACAGATATATAGATATATATATATATATATATATATATATATATATATATATATATATATATATATATATACACACACACACACACACACACACACACACACACACACACACACACACACACACACACACACACACACACACATATTAGCCAAGCCGCCCACACACAGACTCTCCTGGTGCTCGCTATGGCCCGCCTTCTCCGCTATTAATGCACTATATGCACTACATATATATACTGTATATATATATATATATATATATATATATATATATATATATATATAAGAATAAACCATAGTAGTAATCGTATTACTAAAACTAAATGTAATATGTTAATTTAAATGATATCCACGGTCCATGCTTTTACTCACTCTCATGTTGTTTTTGCACTTTAAGCAAGCATTTGAACATCCGTGTTTACGACAGTACGCGTGTCATTGTAAATCTGTTCAACATATAAAGACTTTGAATTGGATTATACCACTCGATTGATTATTTTTACGATGCCTTTATGTCCTTTTTTTTTTTTAAATTTAAGTTTTAGAGGAATGGACTTTAAATGGAGAAAATGCAAAAATATCTTCATTTATGTTTACGAAAATCTTATATGTTTGAATCTGAAACAATCTTGAATCTAAGGGTGAGTATGATGACAGAATTTACATTTTTGGGTGAATTATACCTTATAAATACAGTACGTTGAGCCTTGGAAAAAACTAACTTTATAGTGCAACTATCATTTACATGAACAATAAAGCATCATATTTATGATATTTCAAAATTGACTATTCAATTCAATTTTGAAATATCATAAATATGATGCTTTTTTTGCCCCACTGGGATAACTTTGATTGGTCATCATATCTGTTATTAACTGATATCAGTGCACTTTTTTATTGTGAAGCAAATGGAGAAAATGTGTAAAATACAGTAGCTGGCTCAAAATAAGCTGCATGTCTGGAACCCTTGAAGTTTTATAAAATGGCAAAATAGTGCATTGAATCCTGCACACTCACACTAAACTACGGTTCTCATTAACCCTGGAAAGGTCATGAGAGGCAAGTTCAGGTTTCCTTCAACTCAGCAAACATCATTAAAAACTTCCTCATTCAGCTTCCTTTTCCTTCACTCTCTGGTTCTTGTTCCTCACCTGAAGGTGCAGCAAGAAATGTTGCTTCATTGACAGACTTTCTGAACATCAGGGACTGCAGGATGGTGCGTTTAGATAGCTGTCTTCAATGTGCCTTTTAAAATGAACATTTCAGACCCTTCTTATGTTAGACTTTTTTCATGTTAGACTTTTTTCCCTTGAAATGCAGGTCAACCTCTCACTAGCAGTTTATTTCAATGACTCCAGGTTTTTCCTGCTCTCACTCTCTGCTGGGGCCTGATTAGAAACCTGCATGTTTTGCTAAGAGCACAGCAGAAAGCTGTCGTTATTTTTATGAGATCCAAACACCAAAGCCAGACCTAATAGGCTTTAATGGAGGAAATGTTGGCTGTATATCTTTTAGACACAAAAACATAGACTCAATAGAAACAATCAAAATCACTGGCAAAAGAAATTGCACAGGGAACAGAAAGATATACTGTATGCGCCTATACTTTTTCTTCATTTAATACTGTAGACAAAGACAGTGAATAATTCAACCATTTAAATAGTTTGTTATTGGGAGTTTTATTTTTTTATTTTTCTTGCATTTTCTACATTTTACACACCATTATCTGTACAGTTTTAGTGTTTTGAGCACTTCACAGTCTGTTTTGGTCCTGTGTGCAACTGCAATGAGCCTCAAGGTAATGTATACGAATAACAATCTATGCTAATGCCTTCATTCAGGACTCATTTGAGGAATGGACTCAGTCATTGAGACTGGCAGCTACATGGCAAAAAATGTCTGACTGACAAGCTGGATAGGACATGTTTCACCACCCTCTTATGAATAAATATGATATATACGGTCAAATATCTTGTAGAGGGTCACACAAAACTGCATTTGAAACCGTTATTATGGTGAATAGCAAAGCTTTAATACTATAAACAAGCAAATAAAATAAGCAGATGAGTGACTTGTTATATAAAAGAGGATGAATAGGAAATGAGAAAGATGGCGGAAACCTCAGAGGACAGATCTGCTCTGATTTTTACTCTTTGAGTGTTGTAAATTAAATTCCCTCGTCAAAGCTCTAATCATTCATGGCAGATGGAGTGTTGCGCTCCCCTTTTAGATCCAAGGGAATTCTAATGGTTATTGTTTCTGTTTAAATAGGAGATTATTGCATTTTAATAAGTCCTCTCTGGGATTTGTGACAACAATGCAGTTTTGTGAATTGCTACAGAAGGCTTTTAGCATGAGCTGGGGAGAGATCGACTCACTGAATGTGACAAGTTGACTACTACACCCCTACACTCCACCCTCTGTCGCCCCGACGTCCCCTTTTAAATGGGAACGGCTGCATACATATTTACCAGCAAATGAAGGATTCGCCACGGGGATAATAATTTCATCCGCCAGCGGGGAGGGGAGAGGAGTCTAACTGTGGATTTTCATTAAAATGACACATCTGTTCAGCAATTTCAGCAAAGTAATTCTGCTGAAAGTTTTATCGCCTAATTTTCATTATTCACTCCACTGGGCTGAATACAGGATTCATCTTGTCGAATTAACACATTCAACATGACTTTTTTTTCTTTTTTTTAATAGCAAAGAGAGACAGGAGGGGGAGCGATCAACAAATTGAATTGTCAGTGCACATGGATTAAAACATGATTTGTTAAATCTAAAACAGCAGCAGGAGTACAAAACTCAGATTTCAGAATGAAACTTGAAACATCTCTACACATCACCCACATCCCCAAGATTGGTTTGAACTTTTCAGAACTGCGGGTTTGAAGTCACTGATGAGTGTGGCCACCGTAAAGGCTTTTTCAAACAACGAAACAGTCATCGTTATGAAACGTTCCAGACCAAAGCTTATCCAATCAGAATTTAGGTTATGAATTAAAAGTTTTCAAATTAGTTGAACGGTTTGGGATTTTTAACATTACTTTGAATTATTTTAAATGAAAAATGTATGCTCACCAAGTGTCCACCATTGACACTTTCTGTGCGAAATGCTGTCGGCAGAAACAAGCGGAGTGATACAAATTGTGAAATGGATTTCATGTGATTTTAGAAGAAAAGGCTCTCAGCCAATCAGATTTGAGTACTCTATATTACTATATATGTATATATAAAGGCTTCTTAGGCTCTTCAAGTCAAAACCAGGATAACTACATAGCTTAACAAACTCTTCTATATCTCCGCCCCACCCTCTTATGCACCTCCTCTGGTAACTGTTCTTAGCAATGTGTCTCCAGGGATGATCATCTTTCCACACAGATGTCCAGTGGAGCATGCAACAAATTAGACACTGTGAGTGAGAGGGAAGATTGCAAAATGATACCTTTTTTCTTCTCACATCTCTCCCTCTCCATCTCTCTCCCCCAGTAAATTATATAAAAGTATGCTTGAAACACAAGCTGTTATAAATGACCACTGATATGTTTTAGTGGCAGAAAAAAGAAACAGTGACTCTTATTAATCCTTGTGAGTGACCTACCTAGAGAGCACTTTTAGGTCATAAAATATGAGGTTGCCTTGTAAGATACATTGTTCTGGCTAAAATTGATTAATACAAGCATGTATTGTGAGCCCAATGAAAATCATCCAAAATGGAGGTAAATTATCAAGCATCAACTGAATTGTCAGTTTCAATGACTTAAGCCTGTTCACACCAAGAATGATAAAAACGCCAACGGATGATAATGTTCTGTTTATTAAGTGTGCACTGCAGCTACTGCATGTCGTCTGCTTTTTTCATTCCTTGAGCTCTTTGAAGTTGTGTGGATTCTGATTTGCTGTTTTTATTGTTCATCAGCTGGGCAAAAAATTGTTCTTACAAAAAGTGATTAAAAAAAATATTGCTCCTGTGTCATTATAGTTGTAGTGTGAACAATATTCTCATAGAATTAGAATGATCATTACAACTTTATTATCATACTTGGTTTGAATGGCCCTTTATTCAGCACTGAAAAAAAAAAAGTATCAATTGAAATTAAGGTCATCTAATTAAAAATCCACTATGCTACATATTTTGTTAGCTTAGCAACATGCTAACATCAAACGTTGTGTAGTTTTGAGTCTCTCCCTTAGCAATATGCTACAGTCAAATTTGTTATTTGTGCAAAGTACGTGTGTGAATTATGAGGTTACTTATGAGGTAGGATACTGTCTTACAAAGTTGCAGGCGACAAAGCAGCTGACTACGTTTTGGAACAGAGCCAGTATCATTGTTTATATGAAAAATAAACTCCCACTGCACCCAAAAAGTGGCCTCATGCCTAGAATCATCCAAGTGAGAAATATTCTCGTCTAGCCACAAATTGAGTTAGCATATGCAAGTAGCAAACGTCTCCTTCCACTAACCACTATGATTCAGTCACCAAGTTTCAGAGAGGTCTCCAGGGTTCTTTCGACATGGGAAGACAGCTTGCTCACAAGCTCTGAGCATCCAATATATTTTACTGTTTGACTCACCTCTGCTTCAGTGCAAAGATTACACATTTTTTTCCATCTCTAAAAGCTTCTAAAACCAGTTTAAGCCAGTTCAGTTAGCAGATAAAATTGCCTTTCAGTGTAGTTACAATAATTTAAGCCTTCCTTCCTTCCATTAAGTTAAACATTACATCCACATTTATATAACTACCCTAAATTGCATGTCAAAATGCAGAACACAACAGAACAAAAGTGTTATTATAGAAACAAGCTATGCTAGATGATGAATCGTAACAGTGTGCATTGAAACATCTTTGGGGCCTTATCAGATGGCAGTTGCTACAGTAACTAAACTGTCCCTAAACTGTTCCTCCTACTCTCTTGAGGCCTGTAACCGTTATTGAATTTAATAAATCAAAACAGGTGATATCTGTCTACTTGTGAGCTGTCTTCTGAGGGTTTCCTCAGAGATGGAGGATTAGCATTTTCCAGACAGCATATTATTCCCTTCGGCATTGTACAGCTAGTACTGTACATTTCCAGACGGAGAATGATAGATATAGGCAAGGGAGTGACTGTTACCCATTCATGAGCATCCTAAAATAAAATCCAGGTATCCAGGTAAAAAAAAAAAACTTGCAATAATTAAGCATCATCTTAGGTGCACCATAATTTGTGCTGGTGATTATACTCACATACAGATGATTTCTGCATGATAGCTTTAAATATTCCTGATAATTAACAATGCATTATTATAATCTTGTCAATCAATAAACTAAAATATGTCAACTTAGAAAACAGATGGAAGAAATCATGTAGTATTTCTTCATCCAAGAGAAATCAGGCAATGGTTGGGGAAAAAATTATATATTTCAATCATGACAACTCTGAGTAGATTGTTAGCATGGAAATGGATATGACAATGTTAATGTATTTGGTCTTGGCAGAATAGATCTGCTACGCTGCTGCTGAATCGCTGCTTCTGTAGTTTATTACTGTTGTTGTAGATTATTGCTGCTGCTGCAGAGCAAGTACAGGAACTTGCTACTGCCAATTCATATGCCAATATGCTGCTGTGATTCAGACATAGTGCTGCTGCACAAATAGCATATATCAATAACCCAGAGCAGATCTATACAGGTTGAGCTAGGGAAGGTAGAGGGTTTTAGAGGAACTTTGAAGCACACTGCAACCTGCTACAGTGAATGTAACCAGCCATTTAAAAGTGTGAGCAACAAGCTCATTGGCTAAAGTGACATGAACAAATCTGCTTGTCCCAAGTAGTTAAAGGGATAGTTCACCCAAAAATTAAAATTTGATGTTTATCAAATGAGCTAGCATATGTATAAGCTTTATAAACAAAAATGATTGCCTATCGCAGGTGCTTCCACTTTCCGTATTCTTCAAAAAGCTTACGCTGTATGTCCTATGCCTTCCTTATTCAATTTACGGAATGAATGCGGCGCCAGTTCAGTTTTTTTCCGTAAGTAGAATAGGGAAGGCGTAGCATATACAGTTGTACTTTTGTACAAAATGACCAATTATTTTGCTAGATAAGACCCTTATTCCTTGTCTGGTATTGTTTAAAGCCCTTTGAAGCTGCACTGATACTGTAAATTTGACCTTCAACTGTTTGGAGGCCACTGAAGTCCACTGTGAGGAAAATAATCCTGGAATTATTTAATCAAAAACCTTAATTTCTTTTCGACCGAAGAAAGAAAGACATGAACATCTTGGATGACATGGGGGTTAGTAAATTATCAGGAAAAATTTATTTGAAAGTGGACTAATCCTTTAAACTATGCTGTGCTTAAGGCATAATGGTGTATTAGAGGTAAAAAATTATATAAATACTGTTCTGTTTCTCGCACAAACCAATCGTTTGGTGACATAGGATATCAATGTGTCGTCATGAGCCGCAGGGTTTAATTTGGATTTGTCTATGCATGTTTTTTTTACTCTTATAGATTGTGTGCCATTTACATGCATTATACGAATGACAGACGGCAACGTTTGAAGTTAAAAATCATCATTTGTGTTCTACTGAAGAAACAAAGTCACCTACATCTTGGATGCCCTGGGGGTAAGCAGATAAACATCAAATTTTCATTTTTGGGTGAACTATCCCTTTAATGCTGTAATTATCATCAGCTTTTGTTAAGGACCCATCAGCCTGCACCATCTAGAGTTTCATGACTGACCCTTTGGTTAACTGTGACCCTTTGGTTAACACAACAATTGTACAAAAATAAACGTGAAGTGAACTCTACAAGTGACCTGTATTAACAGATCTTGAGAGAATATACTTAATAAACAGGATCACACAAGTGGAACAAGAACTGGAAATATTAGTACATATCCATGAAACATCCTTCATTGACAAAGGGACATTTTACTGAATTGCTGTGATATGCGATGGCTTGGTGGCAGAAAGAAAATGAGGTGCAAAAGAAAATGGTTCCAGATTTATGTGTGGCGGCTGGAGAATTCAAATTGGCAGAGATAAAAAGGGTATTTTTCAGAAATACATATCTAAGCGAAAAAAGGGGCCCTAAATGCGAAAATAATGTATATGATTTGTGCGGGACGAGGATGTTCTCCATCCTCAGCGGAGGGCTTGTAGAGGCACTATTTCACGGATTATGGGGTGAGTCTATGGAGAGAAGATCACCAAAGAATGACTCCCCGAGGGGCCTGGTGTGGACACAGAAGAGAAGGACAGAATTTTCCATCTCATAAATTTAACGGCAGGCAAATATTCTTTAATGCTTTCATACATAACGACTGTCTCCCTGCGAGTAGATAAAATTTGCTATGTGTGTCATGATAACATAAAAAAAGACTTCCATTTCCCATGAGAACATTGTGCCCAGAGAAAAAGTAATTTTAAAGAAAGTTTAAAAAAAAAAAGTTTTGCATACAATTCACAGCTACACTTAATAAATAAATGAACACAATTTCATTATATATTGCATCCAAATAGTTTGCCTAATTTTAAACAGTATATCTATTGTTCTGAGGGATGTGCCAATATTAAACTCTTAAGCCAATATGACAAGCTAATTATTATTTTCATCTTATGGCTTATTACCAATATACATCTAATGTTGCAATTATATAGTATTTTGTCTAAAACATCATACAATATGACTATCTCCTTAATAAATGTGCTGAACCCCAATTGCATGAACAGGGCGTTTTGAATTAATTTGTATTTGAAAACCTCTCACTTTCAAACAGGCAGAACAGAGTGACCTTTTCAGTGAATAATAATTAAATTGTACGGCTCTAACCGCTTATAATCCATGGCAGGCCGAGAACAGGCCCTGCACTCTCGCTCTAATTGGCAACATAAATAATAGCATGACGAGCGTCTATGTGAAGCTCTCCATCACAATGACCCGCTGACATTGCAGAGATGGGGTGTCTGAATTATCTAGGGGCGACGGATGTCTGACAGGTGGTAAAAGGGCCTGCAATTTGACTGTAAATCACGAAAAGGCCTTGCTGACACACCGGAGGGGGAGAATGATGAGAAGGGGGTGGGTAGAAGGCTGTTCTCCAATAGAAACTGTAAATGAACCAGATTTATCTACAGACTCAGTGCAAAGCCTTTAATTGCTTCTACTGGTTGCATATTTGCGCAGGACGCTGGAGACTTCACCTGGTGCACGGTAAATTGGGATTGAGCCTCCTAACCTGCAATTCAATCCGGAGGGATAAATGGTCTCAGCTTCCAATCCAATCAATTTGCTTAACTGCTTGTAATCCAATCAAGCACCCTGTCACACAAACAATATGCACACAGCTTCTTTCTCCACAGTGCATTAAACCTCCTGAGGCTCGAGTGAAATATTGGCAGAAATCCCGAAAAATCTACCTGGCTCCCTGCTGTACCTATTATTGTCTAATTCACACCTTAGTGCAGGGCAAGCTAAGGTGTGACTGGATTTGAGCACCAGACAACCCCAGTCAACCCCAGTCAAGCAATTATGGCTGCAGAAAACAAGTTAGCAGGCTTCGAATCCCATGAAACACCAACCAGGTCAAAAAGGACATGATCATCATTCAAAATTTCAAAAGTTAAGAATTTGTTATATTATTATTATTATTATTATTATTATTTTAAATTTCAAATAATTTCAATTCATAAAGTTTAAATCATAAATTCAATCATGACCAATTCAAAATCATTTCATCCCCCCCCCCCCCAATGTATGGCCAAGTGCTTTAATTTTGATGCATGTGCTTAGACTTGTGCTCATCATTATTACATTTATTATATTATTGTTGAAAAATTGGTTATTTTCTTGTACTCCACAGTTTTTTTTGGCATTCATTCAAGAAAGGCAGCTGATGGACTCTGAGATTATGAACATTAATCCAGACATGAACCCACACACAGACACCCTCACACACTCCCCTGCTGTTTAAATAGTGCTGATCTTCTACAAAACAGGGAGTTCGGTAATCACTGCTCGTTTCGATTCGATTCACGGCGGGGGGTGCGCGGTTGGGGGGGGGGGCTGTATTACACCACTCTGTGGGAACTATCTAATTCAGACCTCCACATAACTCTGCCTAAAAATCAATAGACTACAGTCCAGCAAGAGACCGACGGAGATAGAGAGACACAAAGAATATGGAAGAGAGAGAGAGAGTTGGGCTGACTGTAAAAGAGATGGGGGAAAGACAGACGATACTCTCTCTGGAACCCAGAAGCTATAATATCCATCCTTGGCGGTTCACTTGACATTTACTTGCCCTGCTTTTCTCTGCCTCCTAACTCCCGGCGTTCCGACTCTCATGGGTCTGTCGACCGGGTGAACAGATAACAAACCTGTCAGAGCGGGTTTAGGGAGAGGATAAATCTAGAGCCGGGCTGAAGGATGATGGGTTCCAGAGGGCAACATGTTTGTGTGTGTGTGACCATAAGAGGAAACTAAGAACATGCGTGACTGTATGTGTTCGTGTTAGCGACCATCAGGACTGATATATGACACCTTGGGAGAACAGCCGTAGCATACAAGCGGCCCTTGCGTCTAATCTGAGGTCTGGTTTCGCCCCCCCATCCCCCCCCCCCCCACTCTAGTCTCTGTGCCTTACAGGAAGAGCTCACAAAAAGCCTTTCACCAGCCCTGCGGTCAGGTCAGAGCACCAGGGCGGAGGGATGAAGCGAGGGAAGAGAGAAAGCCAGAGTTTGAGTGGTGTTAGTGAAAAAGACTGGGAGGTGTCTCTTTAAGGGCCTGATAACATTCTCTGTGATGGGCTCCCCAGGGTCTCTGAAATGTCACAGCTTTGAGGCCACGGGCTGTCATACCCATAGACACCGGGGACTCTGGGACTGAGAGATATGCAATAGACCTGCCTCAGAGCCAAATTTGAGAACACAGCATTTCCACTTCACTCTCTTGGTCAAATGTCCATCAAATCAAGCCTTAAAGCAATACCAGCATTTATTTCATAAACCTAAACATTTATCATCATTTTTTTATTTTTTTTATTTTTGCTAATAAAAATTTAAAACCAATGACAATCAGACCTTTACAAAGTTTGATCAGAGAGATGTAGTTGATGGACCTCAAAACAAAACAAAAGACTGCATAATAAAATAAAATGTCACAATGTCAACACAAATTACCAAGTACTGTATGGATGTGTTACTATGTTAGAGTAAAGCTGAAAAGAGTATGAATAAAAAAATGTGCTGGTCTTTAAGTGAATAACACAAGATTGATGACCTTCATTTTAGGAGAAGCCTGTTAAACAGTTTTGGTATACTAACTCAAATGTCCCTGTTCTACAAAGGGAATGATGAAAATGTCCTTTGGAAGGGCTAAAAATTGCACATCAATTACCTGAAGCAGTGAGGCCTGTCTTATGTCTTAGCCACCATTTTATAAAACCAGAAAATGTCAATACTCAAGTCACAAAGCTCCACACCAAGGACATTTACAGGAGAGACAAAGAAAGGAGAAAAGAGAGAATATATAAGGATAACGTTTGCTATAACAACAAAAAAAAAGAAAAAAAAGGGATGAATGTTAGCATGCTCTGTGACGATGACAACAAATAGGCCGGGAGACGTCTTTAAATCCTCTTGAAGAGCACATGAGCATGCCTCTCTGGGAGACTTGCGTTTATTAACGAGAAGCATGCTGTGGTTTAATCAGTGTGGGGAGAATACTCATACTTTAGAAAGGCTGCACGGCATTTATACTCCTGCATGCTTGTAGGATTTGCTAATAATGTGAATTTGAATTCAAAGCAGGAGTGAAAATAAAGAAAACAAAGCCCAAAACAAAATGGAAATACTTCAAAAACATAGTCCAAACACAGTCGAATGCTTTAGTGTTAACAAACCAGGTGATGCTAACAAGGGGGTGGGTGCAAACTAGAAGCAGGCAAGAAAAAAAGAGCATACAAAAGACTGTGTTCTCATTTTCTGTCTGAAAGCCCCACCAGGACCACTGAAACTTGCTTGATTTCCCCAGTCCAATTATAACTGTGCGCTCAGTCCTTCCAGAATAGCAGCGCAGAGCTGAGGGATGGCGTCTGCGTAAGCGAAGAAAGGCTAATAGAGTCCCTGAAGTTGACTCCATTTCGCTGCTCTAGCTAATGGGCTGTGATATTTTCCCAAACTAACTGCTGCTGTGCCCCCTGGAAGCTAATCTAGCCTTTTGCTTTGGAAGCCGTGCCGGGCCAGGCCGTGCTTACCCTTCCTCACTGTCCAAATCTCGTCTTCATGCCCTCAATCACATGACTGAGCCAGAAAGGAGCAGACACATCTCCCAGACTTACTCGTGCGTGACGTGCCAAACCGTCCTCATTCAGGCTGTTTTGGACAAAGGTTCCTTCTTGTGCCAACACACCCTGCGACGCCATGCTGCCTTGAGCCAACCAAAGAGGTTTTTATTAAACCAAGCCTGAGAGACAGAAAGCGATAGGCACGGTTGTTGAAGGACTCTCTTTTAAAACCCCTATATAGCTCTCGGATGGCTAATAGCATCCTGGATGCTGCGGTGGGTAGAAATGGGCAGACATAAATCCAGAAAGATGGCTCCCTGGTCAGCCATAGAGCAGACAGCTCGCCCCATTCCAGATGGTTGTAAGACAGACCGGTGGCATTACAGTCAGAGTTTGGGACTGGCCATTGACTACATATTAGAGACCATCATATTTTTGTAGTCTCAAATACACCACGGCCCATTTCAAAGCATTTAAATGAATCTGCCTCACAATGGCGGTATAATTGCTACTAAATCTTTCAATAAAACTGATTCGTGGACAATTTTGTCATGAAATTGCTACTCACTGCTCTATAGGCAAGATCAATGGTGGAGCCCTTGCAATTATGCATGACATTCAAGACCCTAAAATGTTCAGAGCTGGTTATAGATACTGCAAAAATCACGTTGAGAGCAAAGCAATGGTAATTAAACAAGCACAGAAGAATGCAATTTCACATGATGAGATATATTGCATTCAATACACCCCCTTCAT
Organism: Chanodichthys erythropterus; assembly: GCF_024489055.1. NCBI lineage: Eukaryota > Metazoa > Chordata > Actinopteri > Cypriniformes > Xenocyprididae > Chanodichthys > Chanodichthys erythropterus. Next base: position 45,033,075 of record NC_090230.1, on the reverse strand, counting down.
TCTAGTCTCATCACACATTTAGAATACAGAAAAGAGATTCGCAAAACAGTCTGTTTTTAACAGGCAGTTGCAAAGGTTAATTATTTTCCTAATTACGTCTAGAAATGTCAAACATTTGTTTTTCTCCCTAATTGACAAGAAAATTAACTGTGAACTGCATTAGGCACAGAGGGTTAATCTCAAGTCTGTCTCGATGCACAGAAAGTATAAAAAGCAATTATGGTTCCCACTGCGGCATCCTTTAAAATCACTTAAAAGCAGCCTAAATTTCAATACAGATAAGAGACAAAAATCCCAATTATGCCTAGTATCCTGTGGCTCTTGAAGCTGCACTTGAGACAATAAAGTTCAATAATTCTACAAGCATACCAGCAGAAAGAGCATAAGGGGAAGCATAACCTCAGTGCTAATCAATATTAATTCCTTTGCCTCTCTAATGACAAGGTGTAGTCAATGTCGGACCAGACTCTCTCTTGGGTTCGAGCATGCTTGTTCTGCAGGCACCTGTCTGCCCTTGTACCTGAGCTGTATTATGGGCGATTATCACACCTCGTCCCCCCAGGCAGAAGGTCTTCATGCGTCTGCAGCATTGATCTCATTTGTTGAGGAGATAAGGCTGTAATTGGATGAGGCCTGGAATCAGATGGAACTCCATGGCTAGGCCAAGGCTAATTCCACTATCCCTGACCTGCCTAAGTAGCTAGGCCACGGCCACAACTACAGGGGGTTAATCCTGTCCAATCCCACCCCCAAGCCAGCTCATCACCATCTGGGCCACTGTCCACCTCTCTTCCTCCTGTTTGAGCCAGGCCTCCAAGCCATTCAAGCAAGGGAACAAGTGTACCCGACCACTCCAGACAAGAACCTGTGCCAGGACCATAATTGCAAATGCATGATGTATTGAACTGTGATGCTGATTATAGTGGCTGTCTGCAGGATACAGTACTACATAAATATTTAAAGGCAGCATGACATTGCCAAACAACCACAAACTCTGAGTTCCTAAGTAATTATTCTTGGAGGCATGGTGGTAATGTTTTTACTGATTTGCACACAATATTTATCACCTTTAACACAAGTACACATTACTAGAGGTCGGGCAATATGCTGATATCCTAAATCCGATATTTAACACTAATTAACTCTTTCCCCGCCAAACACAGAATTTTCCGGGGTTTCCATGTTTTATACGCTAAGGGGCACTATGACACATCTACTGAATCTCCTGATCAAAGAACATGTGAAGAAGAGACAGAAACAAGTGATCTCATATGTAATCATGTTTTTTATTGAAACATCCATATCCAAGTGCTGATAATAAAAAAAATAAAATAAAAATTGCATGAAGCTAGAATAAAACAGGTTTTTAAGTTTAAAAGCAGAGGGTTTGTTCTGTATTTTGATATATTTCATGTTCAGATAATTCGTACAACAAAATATTCTTGGGGCCATGATCAAAAAATAATCAAAAAAGCTGGCGGTAGCTGGTAACTTTTCTTTCTTCAACTCCACAGCAACTACTGTACATAAATGTATTCACTAACCATTCAGAAACATCCAGTTGCATTTTAAAAGTTAATTGTAATTTCTTCCTGAGTCTCTCCATCAGTCTCCGACTCCGGTTTGAACAATGTAAGGCTGAACACTATTACAGACAATCGTCATTTTGGCTGTGGGGTATTTTGAGCTGAAACTTCACAGACTCATTCTGGGGACACCAGAGACTTATATTACATTTTTGTAAAAGGTGCATAATAGGTCCCCTTTAACACTTTACACCAGGGCTATTCAACTGGCGGCCTGTGGGCCCCATGCGCCCCGAAAACCGTAAGTTTACCTCTGCCTGCACTGACAAATACTTTATAATAAATACTTTATTTTACCACCACATCCAAACGCCAAACCGATGTGTTTATTTTGTAATGAGTGCGCAAAGCTAAGCGGGGCGCTCAAAACGATAATGGACAGTGTTATGGCTACAATTAATTTTATTTGCTCCAAAATATGTTCCTTCAGTGTTGTTATAGTATTCTGTGAATACTGTGCATTTTAATAATGTGCACAGTATTCACTAGTTGTGCACTTATTATTTTATGCACTTTGAGATGTTCCTGGGTCAAATTTGTGCAAGATGTTTATTTTGTTATCAAAAGTAAACAACGTTATTTCTAATAGCCTACTACTGTGCACTATTTTGTTTTATGCACTTTGTGATCAGATAGGTCAAATATGTAGCCTAGGTCAGTTTTTTTTTTCTTTTGTAAGTGGAAAAAATAGGGGCTACCTCAGATTCTGTTAATTTAGCTCTTTTTTTGTTTTTTATTAATTGAACCTTTTGCATAACCAAAGTTAAAAGAGAAACAATGCATAAACCTTATGTTTTTCAATAAATGTGTTTGTGTTGGTTTTAAAATTTGTCGTTACGAGCTGCTTCGCCGCTAAAATGACTGGTCCAGCTACCCTTCTTGGTTTGAAAATCTGGCCCAACTGAATTGTAATTAAATAGCCCTGCTTTACACTAATGTTCATTTTAGTTAAAGGTATAGTTAGCATTTTCTCACCCTCAAGTCATTCTAAACCTGTACGACTTTCTTTCTTCTGCAAAACACAAAAGAAGATATTTCTAGGATCTGAATAAAATATAGCATTAAACAATTCTCGTATACTGTTGTACTAAAAAACAGGTTTTGTGGAATATACAGCAACAACAGAACAACTGAACAACTGTAATGCAACATATAACTTTGACTGCTCTGCATGTTTTGAGAGAAGTGAGATGAAGCAGTGTATCAGGTGAAAAGCAATAAGTTATGCCCTGAAGATGAAAGCTTCACAAATCCTTTGATGACTCAGAGTTTGGTGCATAGTGCTGTTTTTGATCAGACTAACTAGAACGGAGGGAGTTTTGCAGAATGCAGTCATGGGTTTGATAAAGTGTTGAGAAAGTCTGCGACTCGTCAAAGAAATATCTCTCACAAAAAATACAAATTTCCTCTTAAGCTTGCGTTCCTTGTGAAAGAAAAAAAAAAAGCTTTTAAGCCCAAAGACACTTACTGTAACGTGTCATTTCTAAAAACATAAACTCTCACTTAGAGTGAACATTCTTGTGGCGTATTTTCATTTCCAGCAGTATAATGGACAATAATAAGCTAAATCGTGTAGACCCGCAGTGCACTCGGTTCTGGGAAGTGAAGAAATTCTTCTTAACTGCAGCAGCAAGAATATTCAGGGGATAAAAATATATCTATAAAACTATAAACTTTTTTTTTCCTTCCCTCTTGAACACTCAACTCAACAGTACCAGTGGGGCCAGAATGTAATTCGACCGGCCAATTTAAACATGTCATGATTGAGCTGGAAAGAACAAACGGACATCAAAGAACAAACCACGAGTCTGAGAGAAAGAGCAGCGTGCTGGCGGGAGGCTGAGAGATGGACGAGAAACAAGTGGGGTGGGGGGTTCGATTCGTGTGTCATTACGACCACACCGCTGTGTTGCTATTCTGGATTCCTGGGGTTTGACATCTAGATTGCAGATGGATAAGTGTGCCTTAAAACCACATCCCCCATCAGGGAAAAGAAAATCATTTCTCATAACGGCATCTATTTACTGGCACGGCCTATCACTCCCACAGGGCCCGAAACAAATGAAAATGTTATTTCTCTCCTCATGAACTCCCACCTTTTCTGTCTGCCTTTTTTTCACTGCCAGCAATTTCATTCTCCCTCTAAATTTGAGTTAAGTCCATGACTAGGGGGAAATAACGTCTCTGGAATAATCTTTCTGAAACTATGATTCCAGGGGGTTGTGTTCCTCTTTATATATTTATATACCTTCACATTTATTTACTCTGTTCTCAGGATTTTTGCCTTGCGGTTTTGGAGGAAATTGCAGTGGCTTCTGATATAGAAGTGATGCGACATACGGAGGATCTCTCTGTAATCCCCTCAACCGCAGCGAGGCCTTGACGGGGACCGAACATGCCCTCTGCCAAACATATAAACAGCCCTGATGTGGACAGACAGCCGCGCACAAGAGCGCCTGTCAGAGAGGTATTTTGAGTGTCACTCAGAGCTGATGCAAAGCACAATATTAGCTCAACCCTGTGTAATGTTAAGCTTGAATGACACAATGGTAAGCATTGCAAAACAACCAGATAAAAGGCTTTTTTAGTATAGTGGTGAACACACGTGATCAGACACGTAGAGCTGTGCTGTGCCAACGGTCAACACAAGCTTGAATCCAGCTCACAATAATCCTCAATCTTGTTCCTCACACTTCTCCACATCACTTCCTGTCAATCTCTGGTGGTTCTCAACCATTACCCAACACAATAGTCGAAGGGCCTTCAAATATGCTATAATATTTCTTTCAATATGTTTAGCTGTAAATATGATGAAGCTTGTTTCAAACTTTCCAATTAACAGAAACTGTCAACATGTTATATTAATTTAAAAACAATTATTTTTGTGATTCCAGACATTTCATGTTCTTTAATAAAAGGGAGTTTAGTTGAAGGGAGAAATATTCTGCTAATACCTCTGATTTATGTGCTTTTTAGAATTTTAAGTTAGATTATTTTGAATATAACTTAATTTAAATCATTTTAAATCATCATTTTAAGTCATCTTGCATATCTGAAGTTTGCTGAGGCCTTCTGGTTGAGAACCACAGCACAGTGTTGTCCAAAAGTCTGAGGTCACAGTTAAAATATGGGATTCAAAATTCATTTTAAACCTGGAAATAAACAGAAAAGTGAAATAAAAAATAAAATAAACTAAGAAATGCTATGATGTAAAAAAACAAAGAAATATTTAGGATTAAGCTATAAACCTATATGCTATAATGTTCAATGAAATATTGCAAATGACAAAAATGCACAGTAGAAGCATATTCACTAGTGGTCTTAGACTTGTGGATCCCATGACTTCAGCTCTGGGCAGGGTTGTGCTATAAACGGTGGTTTGAGGTGGATGTTTTAATGGCTTGTTCTTTACAGGACTCTTTAACACTCCGTGTGTACTCAGCCTCTTCCACTCAAGCATAAATCTGAACAGAACCATGACAGATAGTTCTGGAACCTTGGCTGGATCCAGAACACCCAGCAAGAATTTATGTTTCCCCAACCACCTGCGTGGCCTGACATGCCATTTAAACGGCTGCTGGAAGAAAATCAAAACCGAGTAAATACTTTACTTTTTCATTCCATTTCATTCCATTTCATGCTTTTTTTTTTCTTCTTCTGCATACGAGGAGGAAAACTTGTGGTTGTTACACTAAATCATAAAGGCAATAAAACTTAGCTATTTGTTATAAATCACAAATCCTTTATACAACTAACTTTAACAGAAATACGAGATTTTCTTTATTTACTCATTTCCTTTGATCATACAGCTCTGTGCTTTGAATGAAGTAATGAAAAAATGTTTAATTTTATTCTCAACAGACACACTTCTCTGATCTCGGTCTGACCAGATAGTGAATAACTAAAAAACACAGCACAGTCCATTAAGTCAACGTCAGTGAGCACAATGCCACTGTGATGCCTGCAGTGTGTTAAAAGCCCCTTTGAATATGGTCTAATGGTTCAGACTCCAGTGATATACCTTCTCACTGCAGCCCAGCAGACACATTCACACATTAAAATCCTATGGGGGACGAAACAGCGGGAAGTCCGGGCATGGAGATAATGGCCATTCAGACTGCAATATACGATTGGTCTACAGAGCTGTAAAGCAGGGCAGGTGGTATTTGAAGGCTCAACTTTGTGTTCTTTATTAATACAACATTATGAAACAAAATCTGGCTAATGCCAGCATGCTGGCTTCATATAAAAACACAATTGATCCTTCAAATCAAAATTACAAACAGATAGTTCCGTTATATAAAATCTGTTTGGATGGGCCACTTTTGAAGCTGTTGAAAATAGTCAATATAAACACCACTATGACCAATCAACTGAATTTCACAAATTACTAAATATGTACTGATAAAATGTATACTGTAAACATGATACAATCAATAAGTCACGGCAACATATTGTTACATGTTTGGTCATTTTGAGTTCCTTTGTGTTTCCCCTGCGACCTAGTTTTTCTGTGTTCTGATTAGTTCATTCATCCCACCTGCTGTCTCATTAATTATCCCATTAGTCCTAGTGTTTAAATACCCTTAGTTTCCTTCTAGTCACTGTCGGGCTACATGTGTGCATTGGCGTTTTGTTGCTTTCTATACGTTTCCTGTGAAGATTTCCATTAAAGTATATTCCTTTGTCGTGCAAGTCATTGCTACAATAGACCAACCTACAAAGTTTTTTTTTGTGGCGTTTTTCCTTTGTTTATATTTTTGTTTTCCCCATGGGTCCAGTCCAGCTTCTTGGCTTGGAGCAGGGAGAACGTCTGCTGGAGATCCACCCCCAGGACTTTTTTACATCTGGCGTGCCTTAAGCACTACCCTGATCACTCGCTCTGTGTTTTCTACCTCACCAGCCTGTGCAAGCGATCGAAGGCACGCCTACCAGCGGACGGCCCCAGAGAGGATTTCTCTGCAGTTGCGGAGTGGGTGCTGGTAAACAATGACTCTACGTTTACCATTGGCCTGGAAGATCACACCAGTCCACACAGAGTGCCTGTGGAGCTTATTATTTTGAGGAACAAAAAGGACATTTTTGAGGCAAATCTTATTCACTTTTTTGGCATCCCCTGAATTTCCAGTGCCCCCTGTAGCTCCAGTGTTTCCTGTTTCTCCAGCGCTCCTTGTGTCTCAGAATAGCCGCCCAGCCTCCCTCTCCCAGCTCCTCAATCAGCCAGTTCCTTAGCCCTGCCTCTGCTGATGTCCTTCAGCCCCTCTGCAGCTCCCATTGGCATTGAAGACCTGCCCAGTGCCTTCAGGCCATCATCTCTACCCAGCAGAGGATCCCCTGCTTCCACCTCTAGCCTCTGGGCCCATTGCTCCACTTCGGCCATCTGACGCCTCGACTCCACCTTGGCTTCTCCCTCCCTTGGCTCCACTAGACACCATCGGCCATACAGCTTCTCCAGGGCTCCCTCATCCCTCCAGCTTCGCCTTGGTCTGCGGTTGACCTGCCAGCACCTTTGGCTCCTTCTGGTTCCTCCTTCATCCTTGGTCCCACCGGCTCAGCCTCTGTCTTCTGGATTTCCGGTTGCTCATCACCGCGGCTTCACCTTTGTCTCCAGAACCATCAGTGCCGCATGGGCGCATCAGCTCCACCAGGCTTCTTTGGTGTTGCATCAGTCGGCCGTCCCCAGGGTGTCTGTTTCCATCAAGTCGGCTACACCATGGCTCCTCCCGCCTTCGACTCCGCCCTGGGGCCTCATCCTAGCTGGCCTTTGGCATGTCATCTGGCTCCTCCTGCTCCCTACTGGCTCCTCCCACTCCTCCTTGGACTATTTCTTTGTTTATGAACCATTTCATTTATTTTTCTCCACGCCCTGCTCCTGAGCCCCCTCCCTCCCTCCCTCCCTCCTCAGTTGTATTCTGTCTTTTACGGAGCGAAGACGTGCCTTCCCGGGAGGGGGCGATCTGTTACGTTTGGTCATTTTGTTCCTTTGTGTTTCCACTGTGACCTAGTTTTTTTCTGTGTTCTGATTAGTTCATTCATCCCACCTGTTGTCTTGTTAATTATCCCATTAGTCCCAGTGTTTAAATACCCTTAGTTTCCTTCTAGTCACTGTTGGTCTATGTGTGTGTGTGTTCTTGTATATTCCTTCATCAAGTTATTGCTACAGCCAAGCTCGATACAAATTCTTTCAAAATAATTAAAGCAATTTCAAATGAATTTCTTGAAAGTTATAAGAGATTCAACTAGATAAGATTAGATAGATTTTTTTAAAAAATGATTTAAAATGACTTGTACAAGCAACATGATTATAGTTAAAAAAAAAATTAAGGCAGCAACTGTATATAAAACTACATATAAATAAAACCTATTATTATGATCACATTTAAGTGTATTCATTTAGAAGCTGTTTTATCCAAAGTGACTTACTATATATTGCATTCATTTTATTAGTTTATGCATTCCCTGGGAATCAAACCCATGACCTTGCCGTTGTTAGACCCACTGTTTGAACTACATGAATATTTATTAAAAATGTACTTTTTACTTTTACTAATTAAAAACATTTAATACAATTATACAATAATACAATTTATCAGGACGTCACAATGCACAAAATATTACCACTTAACTGTGGTAAAATCATTCCCCGTATTATATGGCAGCCACAAGTCAACGTAGCGAATCCAGCACAACAGTGAGAGATTTGATTTGCAGTGCTGAACAGTTTCGGCCATGCTTTGCGAGGAGAAATGGAGAGTAACCAGGCCTACAACCTCACAATACGAGACCTTTCCAACTTCTCCTCCCACTTTCTCTGGAGAACCTCACATAGCCTTTCCGTCAGCACCTGGGTCTGCTGAAGATACGGCAGTACTACTTGGCCTGGACAAGGCTGTCTCTATCCATCATAAGGAAGGATCATTAAGGACTGAAAACACAAATCGCCTCTGAGGAAGCCAAACAAGCAGGGAGAAAAAAAAAATGGCAGGAAGAGAAAGAAGTCTGGTATATTTACAACATAGGCTTGGGGAATAGGGTCATGGCAGCTCAGTTGAACACACACACAGAGGTTCCAGGTCAGGGTGATTTGTAGGCCCGGGAGATGTGAGCTTGTGCTGGTGTTTATGAAAGCGACTGATGCCTGTATCCTGGTGGGCAAGGTTGAATTTATTTTAGGTCATAGTCAAGTTATTTTCTGTAAAAGCAATGTATTTGACAACTTTTCTCAAGTGACGCTTGCTCCACAGAGGGTAAGGGGTGTTGAAGCATTTCACCCGTATGCTGTGTGTATGTTGTACAGTGAAGACACAGACATGATTTCTATACAGGCTCAGAGTCAAAAATCTTTTCTTTTTCCCTCTCTTTCTCTGCCGCATTCTCGCACATTCAGAATATGGTACCCACATTGGTCTCTTATTGCTATGGCAACTAGCGATTTCTCTTGCTCCTTGGGCCCATGCTGTCATTATCCAATCAGAACAAGACCTTTGTTAAGATTCCCTCAGGCTCCACTTATTCAACTCACTATGATGAACTGACCTTAACACTAAAGGGAAACAGAGAGAGAACGACAGCAAGAGAGAGATTCCTCCAAGCTATCCGTCTTTATCTGGAAAAATAAATAAATGAGGAAACGACGGGCATTTAAATGGCATTACAATATGCACTCTGATCTGAAAAGAAGACAAAGAGAAAGAGACAACCCAGTCTCTGCCAGCATTTTTTGTCTGCCTCTCTCTCACTCCCTTCCTCTCACTTTCTTTGGGTGAAAAGAGGAGGAATTTGGAGAAAAATGGAACAAGGTTAGCTGGTGAATGACTGAATGCTGTTAAACTGGACAGGATTTAAAGGTACTGAGCTAGTAACTGGCTCTGGTTCAGACACGCTGTAAACCAGATCAAACAAATAATATTCAGAAACACAAAATTTGACATAAGAGAAGAAAATAACAATCCGACTTCTGTAAAACAGACTGAAAATGCACATCCTCCAACACACTGAGCAAAGGAGATCATGTAAGTTTAAAGTCAGTCTCCGACTGTGTTCATTAGTCATTTCATGCTCAATATTCTACAGTCCAGCCAAAAATCAACCCAAATTAATCTAAAAAAATAAATGAATATATATTTAAAATTGTACAATATAAATTATATGAATAAAATTGTACAAAATAAAATTTAAAAAAAAAAAAAAAAAAAAAAAAAAATGACGATAGGGGGAAAAATGTAGCACATGGAATTCATACTACTATTTTTACACAAGCCACGGTTGACGACTCTCTAGAGGATAGAAAACTTGCACCTGATGCTTTAGAGACTCAATATGATTCCCGACTAGATGGGTAAGTGCTAGCTGTATGTGTAGATATGTTCATTTGTATTGTCTCTCTACCATCGCCCATGATGGACAGTTAGCTGTTAGATAATGACAGCCCCATACAGACAGGCTTTGATTAAAGAAGACCACCCTGTCACTGTGTGTCAAAATCTGTTGCCACATTCAAACAAAAACACTCTCAGAGTCAACTCAGTCCACACCTGCCAACAGGGAATGAATTGAGGAAGATTTAAGACAATAAAAATGTCTTAGCAGCCATGAGACTCTAAAGAGATATTTTCTGCAGCATTCTTCATTCAATTCAATTCAAGTCAATTTTTACTCACATCTGGACCTTTGAAATGCTTAAATTAAATTAACAATAAAGAGTCAAGTCAATTTTATTTAATAGCGCTTTCCACAAAACAGATTGTTTCAAGGGACAAAAGAATGAAATAGTTAAGGGTGACTAAAACTTTCACAAAAATCCATCTATCCATCTATCCATCCATCCATCCATCCATCCATCCATCCATCCATCCATCCATCCATCCATCCATCCATCTATCTATCTATCTATCTATCTATCTATCTATCTATCTATCTATCTATCTATCTATCTATCTATCTATCTATCTATCTATCTATCTATCTATCTATCTGTCTGTCTGTCTGTCTGTCTGTCTGTCTGTCTGTCTGTCTATCTATCTATCTATCATCTATCCATATGGATAGATAGATAGATAGATAGATAGATAGATAGATAGATAGATAGCTAGATAGATAGATAGATGGATGGATGGATGGATGGATGGATGGATGGATGGATGGATGGATGGATGGATGGATGGATGGATGGATGGATGGATGGATGGATGGATAGATAGATAGATAGATAGATAGATAGATAGATAGATAGATAGATAGATAGATAGATAGATAGATAGATAGATATGGGTTCAGCAGGGGTGAGAAAACTAAACATAACATTGTGTCTCTCTCTTTAAATAAATTAAATTATAATTAACGTTTAAGGATAAAAAAAATCTATCTCAGCTAATGCTATAAACTATATACAAGGAGCCCTTTCTTGCACATTACTATAATATTAAAGCTTACAATTAACAACAACGCCCAAACTATTAAATTCAGCTGCTTTTTATTTTTAGATGTAATTTACATTAAATGTAAATTGCACACAAGGCAAGTTTTGCATTAACTTATAATTTTTCAATTACCAACTCCAATTCATTTTGAAATATGATCATTTACACAGTTACTCTCATAACTTCTTTTCATGACAAATTTATTTAAACACATATTAAAGGTGCTAAAGAGGATCTTTTCGTCAACTGAGAAACCAAAGACTGTTAGTGAGTTTTTGAAATGAGCGCATGCGTAAGAACAACCCCCCCTCCTTCACAGCTCATTTCAAGGGAACGCCTCCCAAAACTCGTGAACGAGTATTGGAACACGAGTGTTTACCACCGGCATTCGCTGTGTCGTGTTAGTGGATTCATTATGTCGGACTCACCGCATAATCTGCAGTTGTTATTCCTGTCTCCTGACAAAAACATTGCATGCGGCGCCTGTGGAGTGTGGAAAGTTACTGGAGCGCGCAGCCGAGCTCGTCTCTCACAAGGAACGTCATGGCAGTGATTGACAAGCCAGAGGGCCAATAGTTTACCCGATGATCGCGTAAACGATTGGCTGATGTTTTTAACCCTCTGGAGTCTGAGGCTGATTTGGGGCCTGGAGAACTTTTGACATGCCCTGACATTTGTGCTTTTTTCAGTTGTTCATAAACATATTAATGGAAAAAGTGTCATTACACTGTATTCAGCACAAACTAGGCTACAATAATATGTGAGGAACATGTATGTACATGTTTGTGTTTTTGAAGGAATAACATTTATGCGTGGTTGTTGAAAAAACAAAAAACTTAAGTCACTGAAATAAGGCCAAAAAAAGTATAATAAATCTGTGTTCATAAGACTTTAGGGTATTGGAGGTTGTAGACTAGAGTTTTTGCTTCAAAATTATGTAAAAATTATGCTGCCTACTCCTTCATATTTAACAATATATTGATTTAGTTTTTGTAAGACACTTTTTGCCAAGAAACACAGTATGCAAGGAGGCGTGAATCACCACTGAAAATGGGCCATTCTCACCTGAGAAGACAAAAGAATTGGATAGTAATGAGCTGAAATGACTTGCATATTAATGAGGCATTTCAGTCAGGTAGGCTGTGAAAAAACCTTCTGTGATGTCTCAAGCTCATTATGATATATGAAACATACAGAAAAATATTATTACAATATAAAGTAATGGTTTTATATTATACTTTAAAATATAATGTATTTCTGTGATGCAAAGAGTCTGAATATAGGCTTTTAGTTTAAAAGCATGCACATTTGGAGAAATATTGGATTCTCATATGCTTATGTCAATTTTCTATACAGAGGAGTTATTTTTATTTAATATTCACTGTCATTACTATGAGCGCTGGTGTTTTCAATTCATCCTTGAAGTCGGAGGGCGCTCTGTGCATTTTAGTCCACAAATTCATCTAAAAGAAGAAGAGGCTATTCCATGAATGGAGTTTCCAATACATACAGCAGCCGGAGGGCGCTAAAGAAACAAAAACTCATCTAAACTTCATCTGTAGAAGACAAGTAAACAGGAAGTAACTGCATGTCTTCTAGAGATCGCTAACCATGACTTTTACATCCAGATAAACACTTTTCAAGACAATAAATACACGATTGAGATAATAAATGCATGTATTGACTGAATTAGCGTCTGAATAGCGCTGGCTCCGTGGGCGTGGCCGCATTAGCGGATAATGAGCTGAATCACGGATTTCTGACATGGCTCTCTTTTCATACAGATTACATAAACAAAGAAGGTTTGTTTTCGATTTGACTTACATGATTTAAAACCTGACATCTTAACGTTTTTTTAGACATAAGTGTAATTTTTTTGTCATTAGTATTCACTAAGTTACAGTTCATTTTCTGAGAACTATCAGATTGGAGTTCGTTCAGAGGGAGAGGAGAAATCACGCATCATGTTAGTTTTCTTTATTTTACAAAAAGCACAAAATTCTGTTTTTACTCTGAGTGTACACAAATGAAAGAAGATATTCCACAGATTAAAATGGTGTATAACTCTTAATTGTATGTGCAACATTGACGGAGTATTTTGAGTCTCTTTCACACTGATAAGAAAAAAACCACGGTGGTATCGCCGGCGATACCGTCAGACCTCAGAGTGTTAAGGCCATGCACAGATGATGTATATTAATCCTTTCAGTGCACCTAATAAATCTTTTATCAGTTAGTAAATTTCAAGTAATATTGCAAAAATGTATCCTCTTTAGCATCTTTAAATAATTAAGACATTACTAACAAGTAAAGTAAATATAATGAATATATAAGCTAATATAGTGCATATATTTAGTGAAATGCTCCACTCTAGAGTTAATTTCTCCAGTGAATTAACATGCTGTGGACACTAAATGACTTGCCTGAGGTGATTGTAATGCTACGTGAGATCCACGGTGGAAACACTGGTTGAGAGATTACACGTAAACATATCTATGCATTGTTCTTTTTCTTCTGCGCTTTTTCCTTGTGTGTCAGTTAACAAACATAGTTGCATTGCTGTGTGCACCCCCTTCTGGATTATTGTGTGAACTGCCTGTGACTGACTGTATTCATCATCTGTACCGTGATGGTTTGGGAAGAATACATGTACTGTTACACCCTTAATATACACCCCCTGCTGTGGCATCTAAAGGAAGAGTGCTATCCATATAGATAAGTGTGTGTTGGTGTGTGTGTGTTTGTGTGAGTGTAGTGCTGGCCAGTTTAGGCATAACAGCAAAGCAGAGAGGGAGGAGTGGCAGGTTTATTGAGGTGCTGTCACCAGCCGTGTTTCAGGTCAGAGTGACTGACAGCTGATTTAGAGCAGTGCTGTTAAGCTATAAAGCAATCATAACCACTACTGTTCTTCAGACAAGCGAAAACAACCTCCTCAAGTTGACACACCAGCACAAATGCACAAACAAATGCATTTTTCTGCCACACACACGGACACACATTCTAAACTCCCGTTCAAACACTTTAACTCCTGCCATGATAATCAGCTAATTATAGGTGCGGTGCAACTGCCATATCTAAATGCATGTCTCTAATAAGGAACATTTCAAATTAGAGAACGAGCGAGTGAGTGGGAGAAGAAGAGAGAGAGAACGGGAGTGACGAATGGAGACGGCAAAAGAACTACTAGATAATTGATGCGAGCAATTACAACTTCCATGTCGGAGCAAATTGGTCGGCATTTCTCAGCATGTAAGGGCCCCTGACCTCATTATAACGACTGTGTAGAGAAATAATCAAAATTAGCAGTGAGGTTTGAGGATCCGTGACAAACAGAGAGCGGAAAGTTTGACTCTAATGTAATCTGTTTTGACTTCAGCCACCAGAGAGCAATATCCACAGGTCAAAAGCTTCAGCAGAAATATGACCTCTCCGCAAAATGCTGTGGACTCTTTCCACGTCCCGGCGAAATCAAATAATAACAGTAATCATTAAGAACAACATCTATATTATATGACATAAATCTGCTCCAGCGGCCATAATTACAGGGTGGAGATTGTTTTACCACATAGCGAAAGAATCCCCCAGCACAGGCAGAACTAATAATCTACAGCCACTAACCATGACACTGGATTCAAATATGTTCACTGCAAAATGGCAAGAGGGCTACAAATCCTTGCAAACCAATCAAGACAGTTCCAAAGCGAACACTCAGGGGACCAAGAGAAAGAATGATTTTTCATAAAGTTACATTTAGATGAAGTACTGGAAACACATACATAACTAAACTAGCTGCAATGTGTTTATAGTAGAGTTGCACAATTCTGGAGAAATTAAGGATCACTTTGTTTTAGAGATCAGACAACTAAAAAAAAAAAGTAATTTAATCTAGAAACAATGTTAAATCGTCAACGTAGATTTGAATGTTCAGCTGTGATCGTACTTGTCAAAGGTTTCATAGACATAGCCGAATCGTTGTCATTAAGAAACAAGATCGCATGTGTGTGAGAATCGAGATCGCAATCTATTGACTATTAATGGTGCAGCTCTGTTTTATAGTGAGTATTATCCTTATATTCATGGATAGTCCAACTCTATTTCACAGTGCTGAGGATTCATGTTAACAATGTAATTAACTACCTTGATTTCAAAGCTTGAATTCTAAATCTAAATTCTGATTCTGTTCATTCAACCTCAAAATCAGGTTTGTTTCATCTATTATGAACAGCACCGCTGAGATTATGTATCAGAATTTATATTGGAGTTCCGTTTCCTAACTGAATTCTGAATTTTGCTTCTGTTCCTTTAACCTCAAAATCAGGTTTGTTTCATCTATTCTGAACAAAATTGCTGACATAATGAATCTAAATTCTGTGGGAACGTTTTCGCGAGACGCAAAATAAGTACCAATACGTACATATTACTGCAGTTTCAATGTGAAATGTCCACTGAGTGGCGCTAAAAGCAGATTCATGTTTTTGCCGGAACAGATAAACGTGACTGTGTACGTTTGTATGCCGTTGGTTTTTATACGAATCACCGCAGTTCTGATTTGAAATTTTGTCCGGTGAGTGGCGCTAGTGTAATGCTCCGTTATTTTTTTTTAAATAACTTACCACCAACACTACACCTAAACCTACCCGATAATGTTAAAAAAAGCAAATGTGACATAAAAAGCATCCATAATTGTGCCATTTTAGCTTGTTTTGATCTCTCATCTCTGAGCTCTTTTACCGTGATTCATTTTCCCCCGGATTCATACCCAAGGCTTCCTCGTCCTACTCCGAATCAGCTGAGCTACCGAGCAAGCTTGTTGTGTCAGAAGAGCAAAACATATGGAGCTGGTTAACCGATGCAAAGTCCAAAATATATTTGTTTACAAATCATAACATAATATTGTGCAAGGAGACGTAAAAACAAGTCTTTAACGATTAAAAGCTCTTGCTGTTTTACTGTCTCTAGTGTTCATTACTGTTGGAAACTGCAGTAATATGTACGTATTCCGCAGGTAAAAAACGTTCCCACAGGTACATCTTTCCATGAGACCAGGTTGGAATTCTGTATATGAATTCTAAATGTGAATTCTAAATCTGAATTTTTAGTTTATCTCATTTATGATAGCACTGTTGATATTAAGAATCGGAATTTATATCTGAATTCTGTATCCAAACTGAATTCTGAATCTAAATTCTGATTCTGTTCATTCACCCTCAAAATCAGGTTTGACTCATCTATTCTGAATAGCACTGCTGTAATGATTAATCTGAATTCTGTACTCAAACTGATTTATAAATCTGAATTCTGTTCCTTTAACCTCAAAATCAGGTATGTTTGATCTATTCTGAATAGAACTGCTGACATAATGAATCTGAATTCTGTATATGAATTCTAAATGTAAATTCAAAATCTGAATTTTTGGATTGTCTCATCTGTGATAGCCCTAGTGAGACTATGAATCAGAATTTATATCTGAATTATGTATCCAAACTGAATCCTGATTCTGTTAATTCACCCTCAAAATAGGGTTTGACTCATTTATTCTGAATAGCACTGGTGAGATTACGAATCAGAATTTATATCTGAATTCTGTATCCTAACTGAATTCTGAATCTGAATTCTGATACTGTTCATTCACCCTCAAAATCAGGTTTGACTCATCTATTCTGAATAGCACTACTGTGATGATTAATCTGAATTCTGTACTCCAACTGAATTATAAATCTGAATTCTGTTCCTTCAACCTCAAAATCAGGTTTATTTCATCTATTCTGAATAGAACTGCTGACATAATGAATCTGAATTCTGTATATACATTCTAAATGTAAATTCTAAATCAGAATTCTTCACTCTAAAAATCTGCAGATTTAACTCATCCACTCTGATACACTGCCGACAGCATTGGTCATGCAGATCCCAATCAGGCAAGTGTGTGTGTGTGTGTGTGTATGGGTCGAGAGCACGTCTCTTTACACTACACACCCGACCCCCACACATGACAGACCACTAAACAGGCCAAACTGCCACCTGACCCTCAATGTAAATATTTCATTGCTCTGCCTCCGTTAAGACTGCACTGAATGATGAATGAGCAATAAAACGTGTTACCCAGAAATCCCAAAGTACAGTCTCTATGGCGACCAAAGAGCAGGTAATGTCATCAGTTTCTCTGAGTCCTTTGGTCTCTTACACTGTCTGTCTGTGCCTCTCAGTGTCAGATTAGCAGGCTGTAGGGAGAGTTAAAGAGCCATTTAGGATGGTCCCACTATAGGAGGTACACTGCAGTGGCGATGATGTTAAATTAACTGTCATATTTAAGCCTTTTAGTAAGGTTTTGTTCATGGCTTGGACTGACCTCATTATCGTCTCCTGCTTTGTCTCTCATCAGCAAGATGGTGACGGGTAGGCAAAGGCACCAAATGCTCAGGGGGCACGTACGTACGTCCCCCATTCCTCTCGGCAAACACACACACACACCAAAAGAAAAGCATTAATGTGCTGTTTACTGGAATCCGGCGCCCTGTAATTGCCAATTTATTTGATAGGCAGCCGGATAATGATGGCATTTCACTCCTGCCGCAGAGACTAAACACATGTGTGTTTGATTCACCCCGTCTCTACCACACATCCCCTTCTCTCCTCTTCCCTTTGCCCTGGCCTCCAGCCACCCTGCCTGGGGAAACCGTGCCGCCATGCTGGCTTCAAACGCGGCTGAAAGGGGACCTGGGGCTTCGGAGCAAATACAGCAAGCCTGCCAATTTATCCAAGGTTTGGGGTTACCGCTGACGAGAACAAGGCTGATGCACCATTTGTAGCTTAATGAGCTGGCAGCGCATGGGGATAGGGGGAGAGAGGGAGAGGGAAGAGAGAGGGTAACAAAAAAGAGGAAAAGAAGGGGGGAAAGAGAGCAAGATGTCCTATATGACCTCTTTTGACCCCAGCTTCCTCTCTATCAAGCGAAGATCAACACCAGGCTCTCTCTCTCGTTTTTTTCATCAGTGCAGTAGATAGGAGTAAGAGAGAGAAGACATCATTAGAACACTGCCAAACAGTCTATAACGAGGGCTAGAATTACTCCTCATAACCCCAACTCAAGCTTTCCCTCCGCTTTTGTTTCACTTTTAGGAAAATGGTGTGCTTATGCAATCATAAATAATCATAAATACATACAAACAATGACTTTTATATGCCAAAAATCCCCAGCGTGCCGAGGAGAGGTAAGCAGACCTATATTGCTCTCTAAATATATATCTGTAAAAGTTCTGAGAAGTTTAAGTCAATAATATGCAGTAATATTATTGTTCACAGTGTTATAATGTATTAGAAAGTGTTTTATGAATGGATGGATAGGATTTAATAGTTTTATTACCGAGTACAGCGGTTTGAGTGTGTGTGCGCCAACAGAACGTTGTGATTTTAACCAATTAAACAACTGCCTTTAATCTGTGCAGGTTATAAAATCACAGATGAAATGATCAATTTCTCATGCTGTAATCTTTAATCCGTCCAGGTTTGGTTTATATTTGTTCTATTTTCCAATGTATTCATTTTGTACCTTTTCCATTTCATGGTTGATTTAAAAACTAGCTGCACGATATTATTTTGTATATCTAGATAAACATTTATAACGATTCATTTTGTAATGTTGTTTGTAATGTGTTTTATGCATTTTGTTTTTGATGTGTTATTATTGTGAGAGGTTATAAAATCACAGATGAAACGATCAATTTCTCATGCTGTAGCTACACTTTAATCCATCCAGCGCCATCTAGAGGCCCCAGAATAAACTCTCCAGATCAGCAGCAGTTCCAGTTCTCCTGTGTTACACGTTACACAACGCAGATTGAACAGTAGCCAGAATTAGGCCGGTTACATTTGCTCATTGAGTGTATTTGTGCTTTTACAACTGATGCAATTATGTGCTAAATCATATTAATATTGTTAGGAAGACAGTCAATTTGGCATAGAATTTGGATGCTAGATGGTTCTTTAGGGTCATTTATGTTGTACAATAGCCTATACAGGGAACAAGGAAGATGGATCTGAAAATCTGAATTGAGTTTAACTGGCTTTAAAAATTTAAAGTGGCCAGACAGAAGCTGCTTTTCCACTGTTTGGTCGAACGATTCTTAGAATGGTTCCAGTTATGTTTCCACGTGAGTATGGTACGGCATTACAAACCGCAGGGTTCCCACGGGTCATGGAATTTCTGGAATATCAATTTTAAAAGTTCTATTCCAGACATTGAAAGTCAGGGAATTTTATTTATTTTTTTGTCCAAGTCATGGAATATCAGGAATTTTTGTTAGTTGCTTTAAATTTTAGTTTCCATTTATCAAAATGTAATTTTTCTATATCGTATTTTTTAACGCATTGTTTCACACGTTTTGCGTATTGTTTCAGTGGCATTTTATGGGAATCACTTAAGTCAAATGCAGTCACCTGTACCTGTTAACCAAGGCAAACATGCCAGGAAAATGTAAATTTCAAGAGCTTTGACAACAAAATGACCACTTCAAAGACTGTCCTATAACCAGCCGTGACATGAAAAAGGATTCTATTTTTGAAATGGTTTCTATATTTCTGAGATTTTTCAGCTAATAGTTTAGGTCATACAGAGGGAACAAGGACATAAATGCACAATGAAAAGTATTTATTGCTTACAGTTTGAACGTTCATGTTTCCTTACATTTATTTTCAAAATCTGAGGAAAATTATCCATTGTTGCTCTCATAGTGGCTTTTAAAGTCATGCAAAATGATATTCAAGCTCAAACCATTTTAACAATATGCGAAACTCAAACAAGTGTATTTCATGACAAAGACTGTATCAGTCACTGAGTATGTATTTTGAATAGTGTTTTATGGTTTAATCAATTTGGATCAATTTAAGATTTAAACTCATGATACAAAATATACCTTTTGTGAGTTCTTGTTTTTTATGTTGATAATATTATACGAGCAAGAATGCAAATCCAAATATCCACACGTTTGCAAATGTGAAATTCAGTTCAACACACAAAAAGTGATGTTCTTCATATTATTTTATTTTATTTTTGCTGAAAGCATAAAAACTATAAATTAATTTCTGTAGAAATAGTACAGAAAAATATCAAAGTGCTTTTAACGGGTAAAAGCACAAAAAGTAGTGTGTGTGAGTGTTTAACTTAGTTTTGTACTAAAAATGTCTGTGAACAAATAAATAAAGCTTGCAAATGGATGGATTTAAAATACTGTCTGTGGCTGATTTTTGTCTGCTCAGTGCTAAGCACAACAGCGGCCTGTTTTTCCGCTCATTATAGGTCATGGAAATTCAGCTCTTTAGTCAGTCAAAGTCAGGGAAAAGTCAGGGAATTTGAGATTTGGCTTAGAGTGGGAACCCTGGAATCCTTCCTGGCTTGGTTGTCTAATCTCATGCTGAATCATGCTGGTAGAATCCATGAAGATACATCGCCTCTCAGGATTGGTCACTTGTTTGTTGCTTGCCTACCAGATTCTCTGTACCTGGCTAAGCACTCTATTTGAGTGACGTAAACACAAATTAATAATAAAATTAAAAGAAATATCTGATGATCATCCATAACGCAGTCATTATTTACATCTCATATCATCAGCAAACATTGCGTTATCAAGGCAATGACTGAATTTTTTGTATTACATTCCAAAGAGGTCCGTTATCAGTCCCAAAGTGGAAAATTAAACCGTAACCGTACCAGCTGGCCCGGATCGGCATGGAATGGAACAGTTATGCAATGAGAAACGCTCGGCCAGACGGTGGAAAAGCAGCTAGACTGTCTAAATCCAGCTAAATCCATTCCTTTGCATTGTTTGGTTCACTATTTTAATATTTTACACTCTTAAGATGTATGTTGTGCAACCGGGTGATTACCTGTCAAATAAAAGGTATCTTCTTCTGTCAATGTCTGCCTGTGTAATTTTAATTTGTTGATAAAAATACTCTGGCTTTGAGCTCTTCATGACACGACTCTACATTATTTAAGGCTGTTGTAATCCTTATACTGTTGATATTGTAATTGTTGTAATGAAATAAGTTTTGTTCACAATGTTCCTCTTTTTTTTACCCAATATAAAATTTTGCACCAGAAGATCATACCTTGGACTGAGTATAACACCAAAACTACATCTCACCAGTCGCATGCTCGTAATACAGACGTCTTCATTGATTCTAAACGCGAGCAAAAGTCTTGTATCGCAGTGTGCACTGTACTAGTAGTACAGACATGGTGTGGTGATGTGATTACAGATTTTTTTTCTGATCACCTGTCTGGATTCATTTACTCATGCTATAACATACATGCTATAGAGAATAAATGTTTGCAGGAATTTCCCACATTACAAGTGGAAATTAGTAAAATTAGGCACAATCCCCGCAAACCCATGCCGAAATTCAGGCCCTGCTCTCCGTCTCCGTTATCTAGTACCTCTATGCTGGTATGAAGTGGCTTTTTTATGGTGTGACTGTGAATAAGCTGCTTCCACCATCCCCTCAGGACTAGGATGCTCTACTTTGAGTGTGACCCTGAGAAACTGCTCAAGCAAGAAATCTCCAGCACCTTTCAGCACCTCCTGTTTAGAATACTCAAGGGTTTCAAAACATTCAGTGACAGACAACTTGCCAATGAACTTTGAGTAGACAGCATAATAATTTGATGAGAATGAAAATTAGGCTGGGATGTACAGGTTTAAAGTATAATGTAATTATCACCGCCCAGGTTTTCTGGACTTTTTGTCTACTTCAAGTTTGTGTAAAGACATTTTTTCAATAATTTGTCATGAAACGTTTTTGTCAAAAAAATCATTAATGAGGCTGAAAAGACTATATTTCAATCCCTCACAGCCTGCAGAGGAGTTCACCTTATTCTTTTACTAATATTAAAGTTATAATTAATATAATAACATATATAATAAATAATTAATGATTATGTGAATGACAATTAAATTTTACACACATACACACACACACACACACACACACACACACACACACACACACACACACACACACACAAATAAATAAATTAATAAATACTAATTATATAATGCATATTAATCTATTTATCTTGCCGTAAACTTGAGTCTTAAAAGGATGGTTCACCCAAAAATTCTATTATTATTTTCTAATCTTCATCTCTACTGGAGCTCATGGCTAGCCTGCATATAGATTTCTTTCACAAACAAATTCTTTCCACCGAAACAAAACCTTTGAGTTCTACTGTAGAATAACAGCATGCAGGTTTGAAAGGACATAAATTAAGTAGATCCATTTTTTTTTTTTTTTTTTTTTTTGAGTGAACTATCCCTTTTAGACTCAAGTTAAAACCCATCATGCACAACACCTTCTGCATATCTTTGCGGGTTGTTTTTACTGGTCCAATAATCAAACTATCTTTGCAGGTTGTTTTTACCTGTCCGATAATCAAATGTTTAATCTCTAACTCTATCTGTTTCCCCCATTTCTACTTGCATTTCTTCTTTCCTATCTCCCTTTCCTTCTCCTCGCCCCCCTCTCACACTTTATCTCTTCGGTCTTCTCTCTCTTCCCTGACGAGGGGCTGCAGGTATCATTTCAATTTCTGATGTCAACATCAAATTACTTATTTCATTTCATGCCTGGCCAAGCGTCCTATAGCTACACGCAGGAGCGGTCGCGCTCAACTCGTTCTGCCGTGTCTGTTCCGACGACTCGCCTCGCCCTCCAGCTGACAGCTCTAATTATGCCCGATATCTGATAGTGCCGGCACACACTCACAGACTCACATCTCCACTGCGGGAGCCAAGGCTTGAGGTTTGAAGAGGGCCTATGCCAGACTGCCTGAGTTTCCACACAAGCCTGTGTATAAAACCCATATACAAGGATAACATAACTTTCAGTGCTAAGGGATGAACTGATTCTGGCCGATGCTGATAAGACGTTTTTTTTTTTTTTTTTTTTTTTTAAGTAGAAAATATATATACAATGCCAATATTCATCAGAGTTAAAATTATTGTCACACATGACTTGGCACCTCTGAGTCCTAACCTCAGTGTAAGTCTTTGGGATGTGCTGGAGGAGACTTTACAGAGTGCTCACCTCTTGCATTGTCAATACAAGCTACCTTCCAAACATTCTTTCACAATTTGAGCCTGATGAATTTTGACATTGTCATCCTGGAATAAAGCTACACACTCCATCTTTTAGGGTTAAAAGAACCATTGGCAAACATATAACATGGTAGAATCTTAATAATCACAGTAATAATGATCCATCCATAGACATCCATAGACTCTAAAGTATTTGCCTATTAAAACCCAAACAGCGACTTTTTGTGTGTATAAAAAAGTATGTGTGTGTGTGTATATATATATATATATATATACATATATATATATATATATATATATATATATATATATATACATATACATATACATATATATATATATATATATATATATATATATATATATATATATATATATATATATATATATATATATATATATATATATATATATATATATATATATATATATACATACATATATATATACATATATATATACATACATATATACATACATATATATATATATATATATATACATACATAATAGTATATATATATATATATATATATATATATACATATACATATATATATATATATATATACATACATATATATATACATATATATATACATACATATATATATATATATATACATACATAATAGTATATATATATATATATATATATATATATATATATATATATATATATATATATATATATATATATATATATATATATATATATATATATATATACTATTTGTGTAAATACATTCAATATGACTGAATACAAAAAAAAATAAAATACATGTAAAAATTCTAACTTCAAACATGTCATATTGAAATTTGGAGTTCCAGTGCTTTATATATGTGTTTTGTGTTTTTACGGTACATCACTGATGTGCAAGCATGGTCACTGGTACATTTTTTCCCTGTGTTACTTCCTGTCCTCTCCACTTCTACGGTATATAAGCACAGTCGCGCTTCAGCCCGAGTCTCCACCGAAGCTGCCAGCTGAGTAAATAGGATGTTCTTATCACCACCCGAGCACAAACACATACCAGAGCCTGCAGGCCTGAGGGTGCAGACAGCCTCCGCGCTACTCTACCTCACACCCTGACAACACAAGCACACACATTGAGCTCAAGAACAGCTCGGCTCTTAAAACACTCCTATTGTTCCTGTTGGCACAAGGCCTTGTCAGTTTAGAACAATGGAGTGGATAAGAGAAATTGTAAAATACTGTTTAAATATTGAACCTTGTTGTTCTTAAGAACAAGGCAGAGAAGAAAAGCCACCAACTGATTGATAACGATAAGGTGTCAAGACAGTTATTGTAGGGGACCAGACCTACCTTAACTCGGGTAATAAACTTTTTTTTCTGGTTGCTCAAACTTTCATGCAGCATCTAAAAACAATAGCAATGGTAAAATTCTATACTAAATGCCAGTTCTGATACATTTTGCATACTATTTGTGAGTTCCCACACAGATGGATTCAATAAAAAAAGGACTCAAAATAATGGCTTGTAAGCAAACTTTACTCTACTGAAGCAACATTTAGCTGATATTTTAAAGCAGAGCATAACTAGAAAAATGTATATATAGAAATTATCATTATCTACCAAGACTTTTCCAGTCATGGAAAACATAATAAAAACAAAATCAATGAAAACCCTATAAATGAGCATTATAAAAAATAATAATGAAAAACTGTTGAAACAAGTGTTGTTTCTTGTTAGTGTGGTGAGTGATGCACAGATCTGATTGGTCACTCACGTCTGTCAGTCTGTCTCTGGAGCTGCTCCGGATGGAGGGTTTGGATTCTCCACTGA
This sequence comes from Chanodichthys erythropterus, assembly GCF_024489055.1. Classification (NCBI taxonomy): domain Eukaryota; kingdom Metazoa; phylum Chordata; class Actinopteri; order Cypriniformes; family Xenocyprididae; genus Chanodichthys; species Chanodichthys erythropterus. The sequence continues at coordinate 45,008,168 of NC_090230.1, read as the reverse complement.
CACTCTCACTGTCACTGTCTTTGCAGTTGTTCTGGCCCGGCTTCAACTGGAAAATACAAAGACAGCAAAAAGGAATAATCAGATACAGCAAGAAGAAAAAGGCACTAAAGTAAGTTAAACACTGTTGCTATAGACGGGTTTCTGTGCAACGTCATCACAGAGATGCGCGCACCTCTTTATGGCATATCTAAAGCAGAAACAGATGACAAGGAGCTGTTGTGCTCTAAACTGCACTAACCACCAAAAAGATGGATTTAAAGTGTTCAAAATTCCAGGGGGATCACATGCCTCTGTTAAAAACAGAAGGAGATTATGTTATTATATATTATATTATTATAATATATTAATTATTATATTATTATATATAAAGAGATTATTATATATAAGTGTATATATCGGGCCATATGATTGCTGGCCATTTGGGCATATCTGTGATCCATTCGTGGTCTGCAATAGCATAGGGATCTGGTAATGTCTCACCATTGCTGAAAGTTAATTTCTTAATATATTCGCCGGAGTCTGCCTAGGCTTTCAAAGTAATTGATGCTAGCCATTTCCTCAGTGTCACACACCTAGTTAGCTGTCACATGTCTCATGTCTTGTACAGTACGTTACGTGATGTAGCCATGTCGTAAAAATTTAGGATAGAAAGGCTCACCAACCAACAAAACCAGGTACGTTCAAAAATTCATAGGCTATGTCAGGTTTTTATGATTAGCAAACTTAGTTGTACAATTTCATTCAGAGACCTGATGACTAACGTTATAACTTAGCCTAATAGTCAACTGTTGTTAGCTAAGGTTTTACATAATGTTTTATTAATATGCAAATGAAACACAAGCAAACAGATTCAACTCTGAAATGGCAGATTATTGAGTCAAGAATTTACAAGCAATGCAAAATCTATGTTAATTACAATGGTTGATTAACTTTACAATCTTCTACAGGTGTTATGCCGAGTTCTGCATAACATTACATGACAAGAATCACATGTTATATTGTTTATATTGTTTTTAAACAGTACTTGGAGGTGCATGCGATTCTTGTCATGTAATGTTATGCCGAGTTCTGCATAACATTACATGACAAGAATCGCATGCACCTCCAAGTACTGTTTAAAAACAATATAATATTCTTTGTGGCGTTTATTAATGGTGATAAATAATTTGGCAGAAAAGATGTTGTAGGCTACCTGCAGAGATTTGCATCCACATCTTTTCTCAGCATAAATGACTGTTACCTCCCGTGAGGTGCATGCAGAACTCGGCATAATACCCGTTAGTGGTTTTGCCCACTGAATGTGCATGCATCCAGTATTGTTTGTATACAAGAAACCCGTCTATAGAGTAGGCCACAGAAGAAACAATACTGATGCCCTTTGGAGCACATTATTTGAATACAATAACATATCTGAACTATGTAACTAAATAGATTAAATTTGGATAGAGCATAGACCAAAAGCTCTGGAAAAAGGCAGCTATTGGATGTACAAAGTCTCTTATGATCACCAAGACTGCATTTATTTGATCAAAAATACTTTAACAGAATAATTTCATTAAAAAAAAATAAAAAAATAAAAAAAATCAGCCAAACACAAACTGACAACCATACAGTATTTTGCTGTTGTGTGAACACAGCCAGTTAGGATGAGTGATTATTTGGGAGGTGCTAATTGGGATCAGGGCATCTCTAGATTGTGTCACTATCATTTCATGTAATTTCATCACTTTCTCTATGAATACTGTGGCAAGCAGGGTGCGAGAGCTGTAGGAATGGAATGAAGCTGGTGGTCAGGTGCTAACAACCTGTTTGGCTCTGACCACTGACATCTACACGATTTTTATCTGCCTTTATATCAAACCAGTGAGAAAGTGAAATAAAAATCCACCAAACTACATCAAAAGCACCTTGCCATTCAGTAAGCCACTCTCCCCATGCAAGAACCTGAAATTCACAGCAGGTGTCCTTCAGCACACTAGAAATCATAAAGAACAAGAGCACAGCATAGAGGAGAAGGACGAGGGGGAAAACGGGAGGAGGACATGAAATCCAAAAACATCTGAGGCCCAGTAAAGTCTGGAGAACAATGGCATACTCCTGGGACCCGGCAACTGTCGTCAAGGTCTGCAATTTACGTCTTCTGAAGCTTCGCCATTCAGACGGGCTGTTTCCGTACCCTTCGCCCTGCCAAAACCCGCCGTCTTCATCTCTCAGCACATAAAAACCCAGTTTTATGAGTCGAGATGAGCAGTAAATGACTGCAGTGTCACTTAATGGAAAAAGCAGAGTAGGCCACAGCGCACTGGGGGGTTGTTTACCAAGATGGAGAGATAGATCGGCCGCTCATTTATTTTCCTATCTTTCCTTCCCAGACATTCCCTCTTTCTCTGTCTCACTCGCTCTTTCATACTTCCCCATCACATAGGAGAATAAAAACAGATTCTTTGTGATAGTTCTTGACAAAGGCAGCGGGACGGGGAGGGAAGATGAGGGTTGGAGAATATCTCTTTTCACTGGTGCAGGCTGTGGGTTGTTAAAGGCGCACAGGCGGGATAAGGGACTGCAGGGAAGAGGGCCCTTGAGTAAAGCACATAATTAAAATGAAACTGTTCCCTTTCTGTAGCCATTAGCTATGTGAAAGGATCTCTCTCAGAGGGAGAGCTCAGTGACTCCAGGCAGAGACGCTTGCCTCTACCAGCAGGCCACCGTGATAAGAGAGAGAAAGAGACTGAGTGAGAGTTGTCAGTAACAAAAAGGAGGACAGGGAACTGTATAGTCTGAAGTTAAGTGAGGATAGGCAGGTCAACTAGGTGCATTTTTATGTATGGGAGTTGTATGTGAAGCCTTGTGCTAAACTGTTTTTCTCATATGCATCTTCTCATTTCCAAAATGCTGCCTTATAAACTTTATCTAAACTTCTGCCTCAGCAGAGGTGTATCACCTAGTCAAGGTCAAATACTGTTCTGTCTTCATTTAGGCCCTGTTTACACCTGGTATTAAGATGTGTTTTGGTCGATCGAATCACAAGTAGACGAGGGAGACACATACCTGTTTACACCTGGTATTTTAATCTCTTCTAATCTTCTAACTCTAATCTCTTTTGTTGACTCTGAACCACTTCTGTCCTGATTTCTTCGAGGGGAGGGTCCATGAGTGTGTGTTAGAAATCAGGAATGGTGAGAGAACATTGAGCTTAGTAAGTTTTTCATCTTCCAATCAAATTTGGGTCTCCAGCCAAAATTTTTTAAATACCTTCCGGCTACTGCGCTTCCCATAATGTTTACGTGTTAAAGGATTAGTTCACTTTCAAATGAAACGCTCAAGCCATCATAACTGTATATGACTTTCTTCATTCTGATGAACACAATCGGAGTTATATTAATAAATATCCTGACACATCCAAGCTTTATAATGGTAGTCAGCGATACCAACGAGTATGAAGCTGAAGAAACTGCATCCATACACATCCATCCATCATAAATGTTTACTCCACATGGTTCTGGGGGGTTAATAAAGGCCTTCTGAAGCGAATTGATGCATTTTGTGTAAAAAAAAAAAAATCAGTAAAATAGTACTGAATTGAAGTAAAATAATAGCTTCCGCCAGACCGCCATCTGCATTCAAGTTACAAAAAAAAAATCAAACTGGTGTCGCATCAGTTAAGCTTTTTCCGTTGAAGTCTGGTGGAAGCTAGATATTTTACTTCATAATTTGTTAAATATGGATTTTTTTTTTTTTTTTTTTTACACAAATGCATCGCTTCGCTTCAGAAGGCCTTTATTAACACCCCAGAGCCGTGAGGAGTACACGTTTATGATGGACAGATGTGGATAAATGCACTTTCTTCAGCTGATACTCATTGGTATCGCTCACTATCATTATAAAGCTCGGATGCATCCGGATATTTATTAATATATCTCCGATTGTGTTCATCAGAAAGAAAGTCATATACACCTAGGATGGCTTGAGGGTGAGTAAAACTTGGGGTAATTTTCATTTGAAAGTGAACTCATCCTTTAATTCAGTATAGGCAGAATAGACTTTATTGGCTGTTTGAACATATTCGACCACATGAGCATCTACACTATGAAAGAAATCTGGTCGAATGAGTTTGACTACTTCTGGAAGTGGTCGAAAGTGGACAAGCTCAAAATGTTTTAGACCTCATTTACACCTGTATTTAGCATCATCCATTTGTGATTCGATCGACCAAAACGCATCTTAATACCAGGTGTAAGCAGGGCCTTAGATGTCCTAAATCATCTCATTCCCACTTCTGATCTACAACAGCACTGGCCAAACCTCGTTCACATCACCAAATGCTCAGAGAAAACATCAGTCTGAGGATAACAAACAGAGGCCAAGTTCAGCTATAATAAACCCAATCAGACTAATCAAATTCAGCTGATAATCATCCTTTAACTCACTCAGTGGACTCTCAACAAACTCGGAAAAAGACACACTGTGGGACATTCCTATTAACTTCTCAACTGCTCATTTAAGCACAAGGGAAACTTAAAGAGAAAAGGAAATGATATGCAGTATTCCAAAAATAAAGACAAAATAAACAAACATATTCAATATTAAACTGGAAAATAATAAAAGGACAATTCATGATAATTACAATAAAAAATGAAATAAGCATGGATAAATAAAAGGATGCTGTATTGTATTCTATTGTTAAACAACTGTATTTAATATTAATTCCACATTATGCTATTAAGGTAGTCAGCCAATGCATCCTTATATGGACACCATTTTCTTTAAGCCTATTTGTTTTCCTTAAACTTGTTAAAAATGTTAGTTTTACAGTGAGTATTTTTGTACTTGTTTGTCTTTTAACCAGCATTTTTGTCAAAAAAACACCACTTAATAAATGACTATGAGGAAGCAGTTGTGCTATTCTCCACGTAAAAAATGTAAATATAAAAAGATTTACTTTGTACTTTAGTTGTCTTTATAATCAAATATTAACAAAAATATCAAACCCAGATAGTAGAACTACCGTAAACCAGTTAAGCAGGTACATATTTTACCAGAATTATGAACTGAAAAGCAATGTGGAGATTTGTTATTAGGTTTCCCCACTCAATTCCACTTAATGCCTCTTAAATAGCCTTTGAAAAATGAAGTACTTTTTCCTGAAGGCATGCGGGTCATTTCTTATGAGTTCTCAGAGTATTTTTTTTTAAGAGATTTGATTAATAGAGGCATTAAACAAAAAAAAGTGTAATGCTGGAAGCCACGATAAATTACCATCATCAAAAAGTTCAGTGCAAATCGGGTTTCAACCCACAGTCAATAAATCAGAAAGCTGAAGCAGTCCTGTCTATAAACATCTATGTCCACATATTGTTCATTACTCTACTTTTAAGGTTTAATAGGGCATCTCACTAACTCTAAAATTAGTCTGAAGTCTAGACACATAAAGTATGATATCTATTGTGTTCGTTTTTATTGTTCCTATGCTCTTTCTGGCACTACTCAGCTCGGTTTTGGCATATGATCGTTACCTACTGCAGCTCACTAGATTAACTGTCATAACAAACTTAATGCAGTTTCTTGTAAAAATGATCGTTCTTTGGAAAGCAAGCATCTCCCATATGTACTCGCCTGTGAGTGTGTACATAAAATTGTTGTTTATGACTGTGTATGTGTGCATACGGGCGTCTGTGGGTTTTCACAGTCTTGCTTGTGCAATCATAATGACGTTAATGAAGACTGACAGTTCCACCAGGTTGCACCATAAGGATAAACTCCTTTAACAACCCTGAGAGCAGAGCCTGGGTAAAGATTCCCCCTCCAGGAAGATAACAAACAGATGGTTTTCATATTCCAGCAACTAATTCCTCAACAATTAAAAACACAGTAAGACATTAGCATCTAATGAAACATTTAAACTACCAGTAAGTGCATCTGCCATTAATTTCAACACAGTAAGTTCTTGTTTTGCCTCAATCTGTTCCCTGTTAGGGCTGATTTCTCCCTCCCCCTGTCTGAGTTTACTGAAGTATAGAATTAACAACTGTTTTCAATAAGCAGTCAGCATGATTCCCTGGCACAAAAGCCTCCACGCTATTAAAGATTAATTTATGCTGCCAAGGCTTTGATGTGAGGCAGTAATGGAAAGAGCTTCTCATTTTGCCTTCCTCATAAAAAGGTCAAAGAGACCTGTGCATGTTAACCTGGCTCTTGCGATCGCATGCAAAAAGAAAGTCAGCCTTCAATGGTTGTTTTATAGATAGCGCAGTTTTATAGCGCTGTAATCACATTGCACTTAGCGAGTTCGTCTGCGAGAAAACCTCCATGAAGGTAGTTTGTTTCCAAAGGGGCATACGGAGGCCAAGCGTAACAGCGCTTGACTGCATTATACTGATAGAAAGTCACATTAATTCACACCAGCTCTTTGTGAACAACTTCGGCAATACGACAAGACTTTTTATTTTGAATTTACTGCAATTTCGCCTTGGCGCCTGCATCAAAACTATGCATCCATTACAAGCACCGTTACAACAGTCCATAAGCCTAAATGTATTTTATAGGGACTGTCTCAAAGACGTAGCACACAATAGCTTCCATATAACAGACCGTTTTAATGGCCCTTTAAATGTGAAAGTGGGAGCGGTGGATTTCAATGGCACTCCTGGAGAATGGTGCCTTAATCTGAAATAATACTGACACACATTAAGAGCTTCCTTGTAAAAGCCATATTAGTTTATAGTGAGATGGGAGCACTTGTAAAGAGGAGAGCAGTGCAGTTCAAGGCGAGAGCTTAGATGAGCATATATTCAAAGTTATCAACAGGGTGATGGTATAAGACGGTGTGTTTTGCTATGCATATTCGAAAGCCCATTGGAAGAACAAAAAAGTACAGTTTTGGTAGAAATTCACTGACGGTTCCTTAGAGGTAGAAACAAAGCTCAAGTAATGGGATAAGCATCCTTTGAAACACTCTGACTAGACTCTTAAAATGGCTTTTGAAGCTTTTACAGGATTATCGTTAGCACATGTAGTCAATTATTTTCTTTGCCCAGTTGCTGAAAAGTGCTTGCCGGTGTTATGATAAAATTTTACAAGTCTATTGAACTATTCCCACAGGCTCGGCCCACAACCCCGATGCAGTCAAACACAAAGGCCGACTCCGCCACATTGGCCTTTTAAACGGCGCAGTTCGCAAACCCCAATACTCTTTTCATCCAAAACCCTGCTTTGAACAGCTCGGCTGACCCTTCGCTTCCAGTGGAAGCCCATGGGATTCTGTTGCTATCGGCTTCTGTTCTTCCTTAGTTACGCACTACAGCAGCTGTGCAGCTCGACAGTAATAAAACCTGGAACAATTTACCAGCTTTTATTGTTCTTCTGTGGCGTTTCAGCACAGCTAACCTGTCCTCCAAGGAGCCGAAAGAGAGAGTGAGAATCCCACTAGAGCGCCAATGAAAGAGGATCTAATTTACCTAAAAGCGCTTATAAATTTTTAATTTGCTTTAACAAGTAAATTAACAAGTCCCTCATTCGGGAAGTTTTATGGCTGCCTGCCACTGAGGGACAGCCATGAAAGTTTTATAGATAATCCACTAGTGTGCTAGGCAGCTTATAATAAATTGTCTATTTCCTGCTGCAGAGTCAAATCCCTCAGTTTCCAATGACTACACTTTAAATATCTCCCTCTCTGCTGTCTTTTCAGTGCAATATAACGCCTGTTTTAACACTGGAGCAGACGGCGGCCCCGTAGAGGGAGAATTATACTGTTACATGTGGAGGTGAGGAGGGTCTGGCCAATATGAGTCAACGTTGGCTTACATTCACAACATAAGTTAAAGGAATACTTTACCCAAAAACGAAAATTCTGTTATACTTACCCTCATGTCATTCCAAACCTATATGATTTACTTTCTTCTGTGGAACACAAAAGAAGATATTTTGAAGAATGTTTCAAAAGAACTAAATATCTAATATGGGCTTGATTGGATTGGGAATGTATTGTGAAATCAACATCAACATTAACATTTTATTTAAAGGGAATCTATAATGCCCCTTTTACAAGATGTAATACAAGTCTCTTGCGTCCCCAGAATGTGTCTGTGAAGTTTCAGTTTAAAATACCCCACAGATCATTTATTATAGCTTGTCAAATATGATCCTATTTGGGTGTGAGCAAAAACATGCCATTTTTGTGTGTGTCCCTTTAAATGCAAATAAGCTGCTGCACCCAGCCCCCTTTCCAGAAGAGGGCGGAGCTTTAACAACTCGCGTTTCGGTTGTTCAACGATAACAATGCTGGACAATCTCACGCAGCCAAAATGACAATTGTCAGTAACGTGTTCAGCCTTACATTGTTCAAACTGGAGTTGGACACTGATGGGGAGAAGTTACAACTTTTAGAATGCAACTGGATAGTTAGTGGATACATTTATGTAGTTGCTGCGGAGTTGATTCAACTCATTGACTAGCATGTGCCGTCATGTTAATCTTTTGTGCAAAACCAGCATTAAATTGACCCTCGTTTGTGAAGCAGTCCGTAAAATGATGACATGGCAACAACACTCTACTACAACAACTCTTCCTCTTCTCTAAATCAGCCCAACATGGCCTCACCCTCTTTGTTGTAAGTTCCCGGGGGCAGGGTTTATGTAAATGTTGGGGTTAGTGATGTCACCAACCCGGGAAGAAGCTTGTTGTACTCCTTAAAAAGCGATTTCTTTAAAAGAAAATATCTCCCTTTGCATTGAAGTTTGCAGATGTTGTTTATGCTCTAACAGCAACATTACACACTAACTAAAGTAAAAAAATTGAAATCATGATCAAAGACCCCTTTAATGATTACATTTCTGTTGGTGAATACTACTGTACGTTTTAAATGAAAAGCAAAGCTACTAGCCCAAATCTAATTTTTTGTACATTTTTTTGCTGACCTGAAAAAATGATCTGATCCGTGACTCAAAACCCGTAACATGATCCGATCTGAAGTTTTGTGATCCATTGCACCACTACTAATATCGAATGGCTTGATTGGATAAATACATTTATCCAATTTTATCTATTTGGTTTACCCATCAGCCGTGATGAAATAACTGTAACCCCTCTTATATTGGGGGATCACAATTAATCGAGATAAAACTGAAATCACAATATGACTGAGTGTGATTAACAAATTGCAAAAGCTGTAATTTAATTAAATAAATACATGCGCTGCATGTTTCAGAGTGAAGCACGGCCATGTGTTCATTTACACGTGAGCAGCTCATGATTCAGCGTTTTCAGTGTCTCAGAGCAGAAGGGGTTTGCAGTAAATGCTTCTCCACACAAATTCATCATTGCATCTGCTTTGAGTTTGGGTCGCATATACATTTGGGAATGCAAAGTGCCAACAATCTTCCCAAACTTGTAATCTCCCTGCAATTTTCTGCCGAAATAAAAGCTTGATGGTTTAAATGTTTGAAAATGCCAAAAAATACTAATATTGTAACTGTAGTTGTACTGTCAAATATAATGATTATTATAATTACTATTATTATTTATATATTTAAAAAACAAATGGAAATGTTACAATATTTTTTTATTTTGTTTATTACTTTGACACATTTATAGACGCTATTTTTAATCAGAAGAATCTCAATTCCCTACTCTCATGTCTGCTGCACAATACGTGTGTATATACTGTAGGTGGGAAAACACAGAGGTCTTAACGCTGTTCCCAATTAGTGAATTAAAAGGCCCTGCATGAGCTCCCTGGACCTCCATCTGAGCATTCTGGTTTTCTGGCAGCCGGCAGTAGTTGGATTCCGCTGTGAGCAGTTAACCTGAGTGAGCTTACCCCAACGACAACAGCGCTTGACAGAAGGATGCAGGGGCCATCATAGCTGGTGCGGCACGGCTGCAAATGTTCCGTCATTGCTTAGACAGCCACTGTGTCACCCCGCCAACCCGATCGGCCCTGCTATGACCTCCTCAGTTCTGAGGGCCAGGACTCTTAACCGCCACAGACAAGCTGCCTGTATCGCATCCGATCTAAAGTAGCAGCCTGTCAACAGGGATCAGAGCTCGGGTCAGGCTAAAAGGCCTGCGTGGCTGTTTATTTAGGCTAACATTACGCCTGAGTACGTACTGCAGCGTGCCTCCGCTCGCACATTGTCACGCTTAAACTAGATGACCCTGTCCTCGCAAAGACTCTGAGTTATATTCGCCGCCTTTGTCCGTCAGCGCTCCAATCGACATCTACATTCCCCCAAAGCCACAATTCTGTAGGTGACATCACATCCTAAATGTCAGCAGAAACAATTTTGCAGGAATATTGCAGCTTTCATCAGCGTCTCTCGTTCCCCAAGGTGCGATTGCCATGGAAACGCTACGGGCCCCCCTCTTTGCGGTTGCTAAGCTCAAGTGACATGCGACGACCTTTGGTGACCTTGTCAGGAGCTGCTGTCATGATGGCATAAGGGATCTTAACTGACGATTACCATTAGCTTTAACCTGCCTTTTATTTCTGTGTGAGAATGTGATGCTTTTAGGAAGCAAAAGAGAGGCTGTGTCTCTCAACAGAGGCCTAAGGGTAAATGAACCTTGAGGGAAGGAAAAAAAAAAAAAAAAAAAAAAAGGAAAACACAAAAGAGAGGTAGAGGTGGACAGGGAGTAAAAACAGTGCAGAGTGCAGTTTAAACCTCATAACTCACACAAAGAGCCACGTTTACTCACTTCAGCTGCTGCCTCGAGGACAAACCTGAGGACGCATTTTTATATGGATATAAAACTTAGTGATGTACAATGACATTATAGACAAATCAATATGCTTTTAACATCCATCCTCTGCTTGTGCTCAGCACTACTCCACTTCCACTCCTACAAATGGCTCTATAATGTGCTGTTCCTGCATACTGATATATGGGGACAATTCCCAGATTTAATAATGAACTGAAGAGCAGAGGAGGGAAGCGAGATATTACGAGCGACCGGAGACTTCAATTCTCTTAGATCATATCTGAACAGCTAGTTATGGTGCACAGAATGACAATAAAAGATGAGGTCGTCAGGCTGTGAACACCACACATATACAGGACAGACAAGACTAGTCAAGGAATCGGTTTACCTGACCGAGATTGGACCACTTATTGGGAAGTGTTTACATACAGTAAGATGCGTTTTTACTATGCAATGTGTCTAGCAATTATAACACAAACTATAAAACAATACTTTCAACATGCTAAACAAAGTTCCAGTGTGTAATATTTAGCAGAAATGCAATATAATATACATATCTTTACATAATAAAGCGTTATGTTTTTATTACCTTAGAATGAGTCATTTCTATCTACATACACCGTGGGTCCCCTTACATCAAAGTCACCATTTTGTGCCGTTGTGTTTCTACAGTAGCCCTAAACCGACAAACTGCATGTTTGCTTGACTGGCTACTCTCTTCTGTCTAAGACAACGACATCTTTGTCCTGTGTCGGCCACCGTAGCTTCTCTATGTGCCTCTAAAGGGAGGGGTGAGCGGTGGACTGAGCCGTTGGTTGCAATTCGCAACCTCACCGATAGATGCCGCTTAAATTCCCACACTGAACCTTTAAAGCACCATCGTAAATATCAAAACTATATACAATAAATAAGATTAAATAAGACAAATTCATAGATAAAACAAACAAAAAATAAAATAAATAATACAATTTCAATATAGATAAAGATAAAATGAGTCATCCGAATAAAAAAGTTGCTTGGCTGGAAAAAAAAAAGGATTTTTGTGTTGTAAATATAATTTACTGAAGCAATATTCTCATCAGTGTTCACTCAGCTTTGACATTTAAATCTGCCGATTTGTGGCATTTAACCCGAGGGATTTTTTTTTACCTTTATAAAGGGCTTTTTCCCTTAAATTAAAATTAAAAGCTTCATCTTTCATTTTAAATGATTAAATTTGATCAATAAATGCAATTAGAATAATAAGATACTATAGGACTGTTACCAGTCAAATTAAATAATTTACACTGAAAAAAATTACAACAGCGTTAAATAATGTTATGAGATTGTTTTAATTTTTTTTTGAATATACAAATAAGAAATGTTGGAAAGAATGTTAACTTTTAAACATGAAACTGAACTGCCAGTAGGTGGCGGCAGGTGACCGTGTAAATGAGTGAGTAATTGAGTCATTCATTGAAACAATTCATTCGAATGGATGATTCATTCAATAATGACACAGCTGTTTCATAATGGATCATTGATTCTTTGACTCAAGCGATTTGTTCAAAATGCTGAATCATTCAGTAATGAAAGAAACACGATTGTGTTGTCATGAAATGCGCGATTGTTCTGCTGTGAACTTTGTTTGGAACTATTTTTGCTGCTGAAACAGAACAAAAACAGTCACTATTGTGCATAAAATGCAAGTGATTTAATTTTAACTACTTTTTACAGTTCATTGAACTGTTGTATGAAATCAGTGTTACATTTTCAATCGTGACGTTTTATTCAGGAAAACCGTAGGCTTACTCTTGGTCATGTAATGTTGCTTAACTATCATATGTTTTAAATATAAAAACTCAAGTGTTAATGTCAAGTCCTGTGTAACGGTTCTTTTCATCTTCTCTCTTCAGCTCTTTATATTTTGCACGCTAGCTCCCTGTCACGTGACAACAAAGTACAGTGATTGATGGGTAATATAACCAACCTAAAATCTGCTTTAAACTTAAAAGATGAAGTTTAATTGGTTGTGTGATAGAACAGTGGACCGCCACTGTATCAGCTCACATGCTGTGCTGTAATTAGTGAACGTTTTGTAGAGAAATTAAAAATAATAAAAATGAAATGAAAAATCGAATTAATGCTCCCAAATATATTTTAAGGTCCCACACGTTAAATTTAGGGAGCATATGCGACTAAAATGGTCGCAATTTCGAGCCTTGTTTAATAATAATAAAAAATAATTTAAATTAAAAATAATAATAATAAAAAAATTAAAAATAAAAATTAAGAATAAATAAATAAATCTAGTCAGTTGGTGAACAACTAGATGACCATCTTGACCCATCCCTAACAGAATGACACTCGAGAGATAAATACAACTTGGTTGATATGAAACAAGTGAACAAGGTTTTGGAAGCTAAGCAGATATTTTCCAGAATGCAGCAGATGCGTAGAGGGCAGGCTGTCACGGGGAAGCCAGAGAATTTAAGCTAGCGGGCCAAGTGCTTATCACTACATAACATTTCATCAAAGAAATTTGTGTGCAATTAATTACATTCCCAGGCCTCCGCGATCCGGCCGTAGTTGTTACTCGGCTATCAGCTTTCAGAGCTTGCCATCTCACTAAGCCTCGCTCACAGTGCCAAGTCACATCCCCCAACACCAGCCAGCCTCAATAAAAGAGAACGAGAAAAAAAAATCCCTCTCTTCTCAGCTTGCAGGGGCTCTCATTTCTCTTTTTTATTGCCATTTATTTTCCTCTAGGAATTCACTGCCAGTATATTGGCAAGCCTTCCAGTAGATGGAGGCAATGAAATTTAGCGCGGACACTTAACACCGGGTCAAGCCATGCGCGCGGCTCATGTGTGGCGGTAATATGATAAACAGGGGTATCTAGTGTGGTAGAGACCACTTTTATTTTTTATCCTCCTGTCTATGATGAAAGTGACAGGGAGAATGTGCGGCACTGGTGTGGAATGCTGTTTATTTGTTGGTTTCGTTATTTATACATTTTTATGGACTATTTACATCTGTGGATGTAAACAGGTCAGGACCGGAGTGTCACCTTACAGCCCATGCAGACGTGTAAAAATCTCTAACTGAGCATTAGCATGCTAAACAAACCAGCAGAAATGGCTAACCGAGGCTAAGTGTTTCCACTCCATTATCACTCAGACAACAAACAGAACATGACACAGCTTGAAACAAAATGGCAATTTATTAGGTCACGTTGCATCAAAGTATCCTACTGCTGACCTGGTGATTGGGAGCTGAATTTGAATGCTGGTTCCCTCCATCATTCCATCACTACGTTTACATGTGTACCAATAATGCGATTTTTTGTTGTTGTTGTTGTTTTTTTTACAGTAATCAGAGTAAGGACTTAAAGGTGCCATCAAATGGAAAATTGAATTTACCTTAATAACAAGAGTTCAGTACATGGAAATGACATACAGAGAGTCTCAAACTCCATTGTTTCCTCCTTATTATATAAATCTCATTTGTTTAAAAGACCTCCGAAGAACAGGCGAATCTCAACATAACACCGACTGTTACGTAACAGTCGGGATCATTAATATGTACGCCCCCAATATTTGCATATGCCAGCTCATGATCAAGGCATTACACAAGGGCAGCCGGTATTAACGTCTGGAGCTGTGCACAGCTGAATCATCAGACTAGGTAAGCAAGCAAGAACAATAGGGAAAAATGGCAGATGGGGCAATAGTAAATGACATGATCCATGATTACATGATATTTTTAGTGATATTTGTAAATTGTCTTTCTAAATGTTTCGTTAGCATGTTGCTAATGTACTGTTAAATATGGTTAAAGTTACCATCGTTTATTACTGTATTCATGGAGACAAGAGAGCCGTCACTATTTTAATTTGCAGTCTGTATAATTCATAAACACAACTTCATTCCTTATAAATCTCTCCAACACTGTGTAATGTTAGCTTTAGCCATGTAGCATACTATCAAACTCGTTCATAATCAAATGTAAACATCCAAATAAATACTATACTCACATGATCTGATGTATGCATGCAGTATGCATGAAGAACACTCTGTAAAGATCCATTTTGAGGGTTATATTAGCTGTGTGAACTTTGTTTATGCTGTTTAAGGCAAGTGCGAGCTCCGGGGGCGGGGAGCGTGAGGAATTAAAGGGGCCGCAGCCTGAATCGGTGCATATTTAATGATGCCCCAAAATAGGCTGTTAAAAAAAAAATATTTAAAAAAATCTATGGGGTATTTTGAGCTGAAACTTCACAGACACATTCAGGGGACACCTTAGACTTATATTACATCTTGTAAAAAAAAAAACGTTCGATGGCACCTCTAATCACAATAAGATGTTTACATGACACTGGCAAAACTCTTTACTCCGGTTTACATGCAATTTTCTTTATTCTAATTATAGCGAACAAGCGTGTTTATTTTAACCACCATTCTTCACATAGCCCCAATGTATTGCACAAATGATGAACTCACATACAGTAGGTATGTTACAGGCCACTGTTTTAATTTCCAAAACACATTTCTATAGTTGTACTGGATATTATTCTACGCCGTGACGAACACAGCAATGCCGCTGTAACTGGGCTTGCCTACACGGCCGTCGCGTTCTTCGCAACATCTCTGGATGAATATAAGTAGCAGAGACTGCGCAGTGAGTTGTGTTGACAGAGTTCTAAAATTCCATGTTTGGATGACACAAAAACATTCACATATACAATCACAGTGCCATGAAGCAAGACAAGAGTAACTGGTCTGATAGTAAATGTGGGTGTGTGATGTGTAAAAGCACAGGTTAAGTACATAAACTACCGATATTAAAACAGCGGATAGCGGAAACTATGCGAGACGCTGCTATAATAGGGCAAAACAAACGCCAGCTATTTTTCCTCTGGGTGTAAGGATGATATTAACCTCATTTGCATCACATTTAACTTGTCATGTTACAGCTTTTCAAATCAAAGATTCAACTGAATCATCAAAGTGGCCAAACCATGTGACCTTAGTTACACAACCAAAGCAGCATCAAATGTTAATACATTTTGATGAAAGGTTATGAAGACAAACACTAATGTCATGTGATTTCCTTTCCCGTCATTCTTCCATTGTTTAAACAAAAGATTAGATTTAAAAACAACGTCATATCATGACACTATTTATAAATCTTTGCGTGCAAATTCTGTGGTTTGTGCAGACTTTATTATGGGAAAACATGCATAATGTAAGTGCATGAGGCCTTGATCTGTTTTGATGAAAAATTATTCAGGTGTTGGTCTTCATTTTTCAGAGTACAAGTAACTCTGTAAAGATAAAGTTATAAGTTATTACTCTCTTCATGACGCCACCAAGGCTCTGGGTGGGCCATTCTGGGAATGCGGGACACAGGTGATCAGTGTGCATTTCAGAGTATACGATTTACACTGTGTTTAAAATAGCTTCCTGCTCTCATAGACCTGTCACCACCTACATCACTTGGGAGAGAAAACCAGGGCTGGGGACAAACCATCCCACCTGTGTCAGCCACAAATTACAGCATTCCCAGGAGAAGTTCTTGCCTTGGCCCCGTTTCTTCTTGCTTCATACTGATGTTGCTATGTTGTGTCAAATGTGAAATTATAACCAGATTGAAAGATAACAATTTTTTATTTGTTCAGTCTCTGGCACAGGTTTATCTTAAACAAGGCCCTTATCTTTTTAAGCGGCGTAAGGCCGCTTGACCTTCTCAGCCATGCACGGATCTCTTGTGTTTAGGTCTGCACTTCCTTTAGCAAGTAATAGACTTCCTTCAGAGCATAAATCACATTCATATGCTTTTTTCAATCTCATGTTTCCTCAGTTCACTCCACGCAGTCTAGGCATGGGTCACGATAGTCGAGTAGTTGATTATTTTCTCTCATTTTTTTCCGACACACACATATTTTCCTACTGTATATATATATTTGAATTAGATTTTATTTTTTGATTTTCTGTTTTAATTTTAATTTTAAGGTTTTAGTAATTTTATGTGTTTGTCATTTTTTTATTAGTTTTTTTTTTTTTTTTTTGGTAAACATGTATATACAGTTTTTATTAAGTTTTAGTTTTTTTTTTTTAGTTTTAGTTTATTTAGAGTTAAAAAAATGAGAAATGTTCCCTTGGCAACTAGCTGAAATAAAATAAGTTGACTTTTTTATTTATATATTTTTTATTTCAGTTACACATACAGTATCATTTAAAAGTTCATGTTTTTATTAATGCTGGATAGGACACATCCAGGATACATTAAATTGATTAAAAGTGACACAAAATGGATTATAAAAATCCATTTCAAATAAATGCAGTTCTTTTGAACCTTCTATTCATCAAAAATAAATAAAATAAAATCCTGAAAAAAAGCACAGCAATTTCCACAAAAATATTAGCCAGCAAAACATTAATAATAATAAGAAA
>NC_090230.1:44888539-44986039 GCF_024489055.1 Chanodichthys erythropterus | reverse complement strand
ATAGATCTTTTACTGCCTCTAATAATTTAGGATTTACTGCATTATGACACTATTTAGAAAATTAAACAGGGGGTGGGGTTGGCTTAATGTTGTATACATTTTAAACATTAAATGATAACATGAAAATGTTGCTAAATATTTCAATGCATTTTTCAGTAATATAATATATATTTCAAAGCATTTTTCAGTAATATATATATATATATATATATATATATATATATATATATATATATATATATATATATATAGAGAGAGAGAGAGAGAGAGAGAGAGAGAGAGAGAGCACATTTCCTCTCAGTAAATATATATACAATTGTGTGTGCGTGCGTGCGTGTGTGCGCGCGTGTGTGTGTGTGTGTGTGTGTGTGTGTGTGTGTGTGTGTGTGTGTGTGTGTGTGTGTGTGTGTGTGTGTGTGTGTGTGTGTGTGTGTGTGTGTGTGTGTATGAAGAGTTCCATTGAAAAACCTCTAAGTCCACCTGACATCTTTTCTTTTAAATTAGGTTTTGTTTTTTGTTTTTTTAATCCACACTGCTATGTTTAGGTTAAGTAATTTCACTTTAATGGCAATGAAAAGGTTGTTAGTTATTGAAATGTCTTATATTCAAAAATGTCACTTTAGCCAATTCATTGGTATTAAACAATTTTGCAGTCTTTTGCTGCAAAACCAGCTAAGTCCATGTATGTGTTTTTTTCGCAAAAACCTCTAAGGCTTTTTTGAAGCTGCCAGCGTCTGTTTTACATTATAATCCTATGGACTATACCGTGTTTTTAAAAAAATTCCTGAGCGCGTTTTTAGACGCCTCCATTGATGTATTTTTCTGCAGCTCAGAGTGTATTTTCAAGTTGAAAAAAAGTTCAACTTTTCTGGGAAAAAAAAACGCTCTACGTCAAACGCCTTTTTGACAGCTGACCAATGACAAGCCAATAGCGAGACCTGACGTTTCCATAACAACAAGAACAAATTTAGAAGGTGCCAGTAGATGGACTTATTGTAACTTATAAAGAGGCCGTATGGACACAGATTGGATGGATCCTTGGTTGTTTAGGTAAGTGTATCAACTTCTACTTGTCATTAACAAAACTATCACCTGCTCAGCAACAGTTATCCATACCATAACCAGCTGATTAGGCGAAGCTTGCCGTTATATGCTAACTGTTGTTAAAGCGACAAAAGATGCCATCAGCTGCTATTTGGAACCAAATGCAGCCACTTTTTTTTTTCTTTATAAAAATGCGCCCTTGTCAACATAGTAAACCATCAGTTTCAGTCAGTATTACAACAGCAAAAGAAATACTGTTGTGTTTTCTTGCTACTCGCAAAATCCTGTAATTGCCACTGTAACGATGGACAAAGCATGATAAAAACTTCCAGCTTGGCAACTGAAAGCAGCTCATATAAACATTGTTATTCATTATGAAATCATATGATTCGATTCACGTCTTCCGATTGGTTCTATATATAATATATATATATATATACACATACATACAACACCAACAACAAAAACAGAATTAAAAGTCAAAATAGTGTATATTTTATATTTGTATGTATCATTTTTTAATAATAAAAAGAAATTAAAAAAAGGGATATATTAGGCTACAGTTGAATTTGTTTCCACCCATGTAGTTTTGCTTATGTCAGCAGTTATTTCATGTTATGTTATGTTATTTATTTATAAAGCACATATAAAACAACCACAAGGTTGACCAAAGTGCTGTACATTAGAAACAATACATAAAAAGAAAACTTCAAACAACAGAGTAAAATACACACAATCAAATTTAATTGTTGTTAAACACTGTAGATAAAAAATAAGATTTTAGCTTTGATTTAAACATGGAAAGAGATGGTACCGTTCTAATTGACATTGGTAAGCCGTTCCATAGTTTGGGGCCAGCCTTTGCAAAGGCTCTGTCCCCTCTATGTTTTAGCTTAGTCCTGCACACAGAGAGTAATCCTAGATCCCCTGACCTAAGTGAACTAATTGGGTTGTGAGGGAGTACCAAAATGGAAAGGTAGTCTGGAGCTAAGCCATGTAAACATTTATAAACGAAAACCAAGATTTTGAGCTCAATTCTAGATTTGACCAGAAGCCAGCGCAGAGATGTCAAGATGGGAGTAATGCGATCAAATTTTTTGCTGCCAGTCAACAGCCTAGCAGCAGCATTCTGAACAAGTTGTAGATGCCCAATTGATGAGCTATTAGCTCCATAGTAAAGTGAATTACAGTAGTCAAGATGTTTGGTAATGAATGTGTGTATAACCGTTTAAAAATTCTTGAGGGAGAGAAATGATTTAACTTTTGCAAGGCGGCGTAGATGGAAAAAACATGATTTGACAACAGAATTAACCTGTTTATCAAACCAAAGTCCTGAGTCGATTAAAATGCCAAGGTTTTTAGTGCACAGAGTAATATAAGAACGTAAAAAACCTAGATCCAGATCACCACGATCATAAAAGTCACTTGGTCCAAAAATTAAAACCTCAGTTTTTTTCTCATTTAAGGCCAAAAAATTTTGCGATAGCCATGATTTCAGATCCTGTAGGCATGCTATCAAAACCTCAATACAACAGGAATCATTGCATTTAAGTGGGAGATACAACTGGGTGTCATTGGCATATAAACCAAACGATACTCCATATTTAGAAAACAGGGATCCCAACGGTAACATGTATAAAGAGAAAAGTGTGGGAGCAAGGATCGATACCTGGGGAACACCACAGGAGAGGTGTGCTACTGAAGAAGTATATTTTATTACAACAAAAGTTATTTCAGGGGTGAAAAAATATCCATTCTAGATAAAGTTTCATTTTAATATAAGATTATGAATATGAGTTACCCATATCATATTAAAATTTCATTAGCAATATATTTAAATGACTATTAGAGATGAATAGAGAGTAAAATATGAACTTGATTTCCTCAATATTTTAAGAAAAAAAAAAAGAAGCATACAACACACATGTGAGGAATACACACCACAGCCTCTGCCCTGGGCTTACACTAGAAGAAAATGAAAGCCAATTGTAGTATGAATAATGCAGAATGCAAATGCAGGACACACAGGATTTATTTTAAAGCCTAGAGCCACAAAGGGGGATTTAAAAAAAAAAAAAAAGCAATTGAAGAAAAAATGAGGTACAAACTCTAAGGTGCATGCAAGCTTTGAGAGGTGGATGACATTTAACTTTCTTATGAGAAAAAAAAAACATTGAATCATACATTGATTCAATACAGGAATGCATTGAGTTGGTGTGCATATAATAGTGTGCACAATAATAATGCTTTACTTTACAAGCTCTCATTGTGATTTAATATTGATGCCATGAAAACACAGAGCATTAGAGAATCGATTCTGTTGATCCTGTCGAACTTGCCTCCATAACAGACAGCAAAATAATCGTATGTCGGTGTACGTGGACATCATGTACCTGTGAAGAGGGTGTTACCTCTCTGCTGACCTGCAGGTGGTGCTACATGACCACTGATCAGATCAGGGTGAGGCAGAGGAGGATGAGGCAGGGTGGGATACAACACAGAAACAGAAACACGAACAGGGAGGACTATAAAATATATCTAGAAAGAAAAAAAAAAATAGCCATGATGGTCTGCATAGATATAAATGTGTCTGTGAGGTAAACAGAGAGACAGAGAGGAAGGATGAGAGGTGAGGAGAGTACACAAGGTGTGACACTGCATACAAAGTGTTGTCATACAAGATAACATTCAAACTGGGGTCAAAATGTAAGGTTAAGACTCATCTATAAGGATTTTATTCTGCTGCTGAGGTAGTTCAGACTTTTATATGCCCTGTGTCCATTTTTATTTGCAATGAACAATAAATAAATAAAAATGACATATTATATAATATTTACGTTATAAATATAATATAAATATAGATTTTATTATATAGATAGATAGATAGATAGATAGATAGATAGATAGATAGATAGATAGATAGATAGATAGATAGATAGATAGATAGATAGATAGATAGATAGATAGATAGATAGATAGATAGATAGATAGATAGATAGATAGATAGATCGATCATGTTGTTCCACACCCGTAAGACCTTCATTCATCTTCGGAGCACAAATTAAGATATTTTTGATAAAATTCGATGGCTCAGTGAGGCCTCCATTGACAGCCTGATAATTAACACTTGCAAATGCCCAGAAAGGTACTAAAGACATATTTAAAACAATTCATGTGACTACAGTGGTTCAACCTTAATGTTATGAAGTGACGAGAATACTTTTTGTATGGCAAAAAACCCAAAATAACGACTTCATTCACCAATATCTAGTGATGGGTGATTTCAAAACACCGCTTCATGAAGTTTCGAAGCTTTACAAATATTTTGTTTCGAATCAGTATCAAACTGCCAAAGTCAACTGATTTAAGTGTTTCGAAATTTCAATGGTTCACGTGACTTTGGCAGTTTGATACATGCTCTGAACCACTGATTCAAAACAAAAGATTTGTAAAGCTTTGAAGCTTCATGAAGCAGTGTTTTGAAATCGCCCATCACTAGATATTGTTGAATAAAGTCGTTATTTTGTTTTTGTTTTTTTTGCACACAAAAAGTATTCCTGTCGCTTCATGTGTTATGAAGCGACAGGAATACTTTTTGTGTACCAAAAAAAGGTTGAACCACTGTAGTCACATGAACTGTTTTAAATATGTCTTTAGTACCTTTCTGGGCATTTGAAAGTGTTTAAGGTGCTGTATGCTATTTCTAAAATTCGTTGTTGAACACTGTTGATATTTGAAATCAACCCAAACAAACCCACCTGTCTCTTCATTGCTCCGCCTCCAAAACTCACACTCCAATACTAACCACCCTGCTCTGAGTCGGTCTCGAACCCTGGCCCGATCGCTGCTGGCATGCGAGGTGAATGCACTACCAATGATGCTAAACACCTTATTCTCCAGCGGTCATCAGTGTGCAGTAGTTTAACTGCAAATCTCTCACTATCTGGCCACTGTTACACACGCAATGCAAGTGGATGTCTGTTTATCACAGCTGACGCGCAACAAAATGCTTCACAAAAATAAAGCGCAGATGATGAACGAAGGACAAGGAAGCAGAGTAAATACAAACAAAAGTTTGTTGTTAATCGCCAACAGAGCTCCAGACAATCAAAACCTACTTACATGATAAGGAATCAAAGCAGTCTCCATGTCTGTTTTCAGGCCTTCCCGCTTATCTCTCTCAAGCACTGGAAAGCTTTTCTAATATAAACGCGGGTCCTAAAGCACTTGCCCAGTTATAAACATTCATTGCAGTGATATTCTTTTGAGCTCTTTTGTATTGTGTCCCATTTCTCGTTCTGCAGTTTTTTTTCTTTTCTTATTTTCAAATCTCCATCTTGCTCATTCTCTCTCCTCGACCGTCATGTGCCCCCTAATGCTGATTGGTTACACGTTTGTTGTTGGTATCGGCCTGACTAATACCCAAACAGTGTATTTGAAATAATACTGAGTCCATCTTTAATTATCTTGCTGTCAATGGAGCCCTCACTGAGCCATCAGATTTCATCAAAAATATCTTAAATTGTGTTTCGAAGATGAACAAAGGGCTTATGGGTGTGGTACGACATGAGCGTGAGTAATTAATGACGGAATTTTCATTTTTGGGTGAACTAACCCTTTAAAGCTACATGACCAACACACATAAGATGGAATAACAACTCAACACTAGTCTGATAAGGCAAGACTCAGTCCTGTAAGCTGACCCAAAGTCCCACAGTGGCCTCCAGCAATCCTTATTGTTGAGCCCTAAAGGTATTAATGATAAGGTGACAAGAGGCTGGGAAAACATGAAAAAAGGAAGAAGAAGAAGAGACGACAGAGAATGCAATACAGCCCTGAGGATACTATAGACATGCCTTAAAACCAACATACACCACTAAAATCACACAAACATGTCTGATTAAGAGAATATATAAGTTTAGCATGGAGGAGTATAAAACTAGATGCTTCAGAATTAAAATGCCCCTTCTATCAGAACAGAAACATTTGACCTTAATGCTCAGTGATTTATAAGGTGTGCAGAGATATTACAAATCAAAGACTTTTAAACCACAAAAAGATCCATTCTAGGTTCATTAGTGATATTAAATGAACATAAAAATAAGAAGAGCAACCTTGCAGTCCTTATTCTCTGCTTCCCTTTCTCCCTCTCTCCCCTTCCTCTTCCCAAGTTCCTTGTATAGCTGCAGGCTAATTGGTGCGATTTTAGATAATTATTATTAAAACCAGAGCAGCGTGGACGCTTTGGCAGATAATTCCCCAGGGGGAGGGGTCCGCTTACACTGAGAGCGCCAATCAAGGCCCGGCATCACGCAAAGCATTTCCTTTGTTTTGCCCTGTGTTGCTGGAGCGTGTTATAAGAGAGAGACGAACAGACGGGGAGCTCGCACACACCGTTACACTTCAAAACAAACACAAATGCAGAACGGATGCGACGTACATACAGACAACTGTACAGCACCACGCACAGCATAAGTTGGCTATATCACAGACAGACGCTTGGTCATCTGCTCTACAGAAATGCAGATCAGCTCTCCAGGTTTCTTAGTGTCCAAAATTTCAAAGCTTTATTTCAATGACCACACAGACAGCTATTCACACACCAACATATTCTTTTCTCACATGTGAAGGCTGCATCCAGGTTTATTTACACTACCAATAAAAATTTTGGGTTAAATGTATTATTTTTTTTTTATTTTTTTTTTTTATTATTATTATTTTTTGTTATTATTATTTTTTATTATTATTATTTATTTATTTATTTTTTAATTTATGAAGAATCATGTGAAAATTCATCTTTGCCATCACAGGAATAAATAACATTTTAAAATATATTCAAATAGAAAAACTATTTCACAGTATTACTATGTTACTGTATTTTTGATCAAATAAATGCGAGAGAGAGCATTTAAAAAATTACTAACTCCAAACCTTTGAATGGTAGTGTATGCTATATGCACTAAAAGCTTGTAATTCATAAAATCATACTACATAGGAGTGTGTAGTACGATAATATTCACGCATGGAACATACTATACTATACACTATAAACCATTTAGAGATATAAACTCGCAATTGCAAGAAAAATGTCAGAATTGGGTGATAAAAATGTTATAGGTTTAAATATTTCATGCTGTAACTGTAGGGCTAATACATTATGCCCTTAATGAACTGCATGTGAATATCATGTAGACCTAATGCTTACATCATATTCATGCTTTAATAGTAGACTAATCATCACAGGTTTCATCACTCCAGTCTGTCTGTTTAATGGCTTGCAACCAAATGTCTGCATTTAGCTTCAAATGGCTTCAAATCAACATATCGCTAGTGACACCAAATGAAATTCATTTTTTTTCTTACCAGTATTCTATGACTAGAAATTCTCTTCTGCAGTGCAGTTGTGGCTGTGTACAAAAATCATCCATGGAAGCACATTTCATCAACTCACCAAAATAAGTATACCATATGGTCATAGCATCCTACTTTCCATTTACTATGGCTTGGGATGCATTAATCAAATAATTTATTGCATGACAGTATGGGATACACCCACTTACACAAACTAAAAGATAGAAGCATGAGTTTCCCTAGGTTGAACAGCACTTGTGCTTAAATAATAGTGATTAATTTAAAGGTGCCATCGAATGAAAAATTGAAATTATCTTGGCATAGTTGAATAACGAGTTCAGTACATGGAACTGAAATACAGTGAGTCTCAAACACCATTGTTTCCTCCTTCTTATATAAATCTCATTTGTTTAAAAGACCTCTGAAGAGCAGTCGAATCTCAACATAACACCGACTGTTACGTAACAGTCGGATCATTAATATGTACGCCCCCAATATCTGCATATGCCAGCTCGTGTTCAAGGCATTACACAAGCCAGTATTAACATCTGGATGTGCACAGCTGAATCATCAGACTAGGTAAGCAAGTAAGAACAATAGCGAAAAATGGCAGATGGAGCAATAATAACTGACATGATCCATGATATCATGATATTTTTAGTGATATTTGTAAATTATCTTTCTAAATGTTTCATTAGCATGTTGCTATTGTACTGTTAAATGTGGTTAAAGTTACCATCGTTTATTACTGTACTCGCGGAGACAAGAGAGCTGTCGCTATTTTCATTTTTAAACACTTGCAGTCTGTATAATTCATAAACACAACTTCATTCTTTATAAATCTCTCCAACAGTGTGTAATGTTAGCTTTAGCCACGGAGCACAGCCTCAAACTCGTTCAGAATCAAATGTAAACATCTAAATAAATACTATACTCACATGATCCAATGCATGCATGCAGTATGCATGACGAAGATTTGGTAAAGATCCATTTGAGGGTTATATTAGCTGTGTGAACTTTGTAAATGCAATGTATAATAGTCAAGAGCTCGAGGGGCAGGGAGCGCATGATTTAAAGGGGCCGCACACGCTTAATCGGTGCATAGTTAATGATGCTTCAAAATAGGCAGTTAAAAAAATTAATTAAAAAAAAATCTATGGGGTATTTTGAGCTGAAACTTCACAGACACATTCAGGGGACACCTTAGACTTCTATTACATCTTGTAAAAACTGGTTCTAGGGCACCTTTAAATTGTAACCGAAGCAATCCTAATTGCTCATTTTGGGAGTGGGGGTCTGTGCCAGCATTCAGGGGATCTGTGTAGTTAGGACCTCATTATTACAGCAAATCACACTGCACTAACACAGAAAAGACTGCACACTGCTGGCAAACTGAAGAAAACTCTGATCCTGTAGACAATTAAACTGATTCCAAGAATTAAACTGAAAGAGAGCATATAAAGAGAGCACATGTATTATTTAAGCTATATCGAACTTCAGCTTGAAAGATGGGATGGAAACATAAAAAAAAAAAAAAAAAAAAAAAAAAAAACTATGATGAGGCAGATTTTCCAAAAGTCATATAAATCCCATAAGATATCATCTATCAGTGAATCAAACTTGAATTAATTCAGCTGTACTAATCCTGAAGAGTTCATCAGGGAAGGCAAATGAGATACCTGAGCAGTCTCATTTTCAGATCTGAAAAATCAGATAAATTGCAGAGCAGACCTAATACAGAGAGACAGAGGAAAAAACAGGAAAGGTTGCAGGTATTTGTTGAAAAATAAAGCAGATACTTTGAGGCTAACTGTGTACATTTATCCTTATTATTCAGTAAATGCTCTGCTAGGTGTGAAAATAATATGGATAATTATATTAGGGAAAAACAGCTCCTACTAAAACATGAAATCGGCCTGCACTATTCTTAAGACTAAGCCATGCACAACGTTACAACTGGTACTGTATTCACACACACACACACACACACTACAAGAGCCTGTGGGCAGAGGGTCCTCCTCAACCAGACTCTTCTTATTCTTCCTCTCTGGACATGAATAATTCATGAGAACATGTAAATACGTTATCTGGTGCATGCATTAATGATCACAAGGAGACTGAGGGTCTTTCAGCTCCCATGATTAATAAAACATGTACACTACGAAGACTGACACCCTTTAGTTTTTTTCCAAGTGCACACACATAAAGAGAGTTTATGTTGTCTGTTAAGTGGTTGCATGTATGAGCGGATCAATAGAGATGTCAGTGTGGTCTAGTGCTGCTCAAACTGTTGATTCACAAGTTGATTTGATAATTTCTAAACAAGTTAAAGGGGTTCTTCGCTGGCAAAATGAGCTTTAAAAAAAAACTGTCTGTCTACATAGTAGAAAGGAGAAAAAATGTTTGAAATTTGTGCTACCCGACAAGAGAAAACAGAGAAAAGGGTTGTTATCTTCCACCTCTGCCAAAAAGGTAACACCCATAATGCACTGGGCATGTTGCCATCCAAGGCCACTCCGACCAATCTGCTATGGATACGCTTACCAGAGTCAAATAGTACCTTGCTTTAGTAGGAAATACTTCTTAGCAAACTTTTAGTCATTATGATGTCGACTTGTATTGTTCCCCGGCTGCAAGAATTCAAAGAATAATTGTTTAGCGGGAGTGAATTACTCTCGGTTTCCAGTGAAGGGTCAGCGTGTTGTAGGCAGTCTCTAAAGGCTGCAAAGAATTGAAAATACAGAGAGAACACCGCAACAGAAAATCTGAAAAACCTCTGTGTTTGTAGTCAACATTTCAAACTGGATGACAATGAACACAGTGTTTTAGGCCAAATGGAGGGGAAAAACTGAAAGAAACTGCCATTCTGTCTCAGTTCAGGTAACAGGGAGAACGAGTAAACATTTAACACTCTCGGGTTACTCACTGCGTTTTTTTTTTCTAACCACTGTGAAAGAGACTGAAAATACTCTGTCAATGTTGCACATACAATTAAGAGCTATACACCATTTTAATGTGTGGAATATCTTCTTTTATTTGTGTACATTCAGAGTAAAAACAAAATGTTGTGCTTTTTACAAAATAAAGAAAACTAACATGATGCGCGATCTCTCGTCTCCCTCTGAACGAAGTCCAATCTGATAGTTCTCAGAAAATGAACTGTAACTTAGTGAATACTAATCACAAAAAAATGTCTAAAAAAAACGTTGAAATGTCAGGTTTTCTAAATCGTGTAAGTAAAATCGAAAACAAAAATACTGTGTTTATGTAATCTGTATGAAAAGAGAGCCATGTCAGAAGTCCATGATTCAGCTCATTATCCGCTAATGCGGCCATGCCCACAGGGCCAGCGCTATTCAGAGGCAAATTCTGAGGCAATGCATGCATTCATCGTCTCAATCGTGTATTTATTGTCTTGAAAAGTGTTTATCTGGATGTTAAAGCCATGGTTAGCGAGCTCTAGAAGACACGCAGTTGGTTCCTGGTTCTTCTTCTTTATATGGATTTGTGGACTAAAGGTGTACAGAGCGCCCTCCGGCTGCAAGTATGAATTGAAAACACAGTATCCAGCATTCATAGTGAAGACAAAAAATATTGAATAAATATTACTCCTCTGTATAGAAAATTGACAAACATATGAGAATCCATCAATATTTCTCCAAATGTGCATGCTTTTAAGATAAAAGCCTATATGAAATGTCATATAACTGTTCAGACACTTTGCATCACAGAAATGCATTATACTTTAAAGAATATAATAGAATACCATTATTTTAAATTGTAATAATATTTCACAGTATTGCAGGTTTTTTTCTGTATGTTTGATTTACACCATGATGAGCTGAAACATGATTTTTTCACAGCCTACCTGACTGAAAGAGCTCATTATTTATGCAGGTCATTAGAGCTCTTTATGCAATTCTTTTGTCTTCTCAGGTGAGAATCACCCATTATTCATGATGATTCACGCCTCTACGCATACTGTGTTTCTTGACCAAAGATGTTTTAGAAAATTTAAATCTCTCTATTGTTTTATATGAACAAGCAGGCAGCATAATTTTTTACCTCATTTTGAAGCAAAAACTCTAGTCTACAACCTCTAATACCCAGAAGTCTTGTGAACACAAATTTAATATATATTTTTTGGCTTTATTTCAGTGACTTAAGTTTTTTGTTTTTTCAATAAACACGCATAAACATTATTCCTTCAAAAATACAAACATGTACAAACATGTTCCTCACATATTATTGTAGCCTAGTTTGTGCTGAATACAGTGTAATGGCACTTTTTCCATTAATATGTTTATGAACAACTGAAAAAAGCACAAATGTCAGGGCATGTCAAACCTTCTCCAGGGCCCCAAAAAACCTCAGACCCCTGAGGGTTAAATATACCACTGACATTGTAACAATACAAAGCAGGTTGAAAATTGGTGGTTACACTTTAATTAATATTGAAAAAAAAAAAAACACATTGAATAATCAACCAATTAATTTGGCTGATTAACTAATTAAAGAAAGGAAACAGCAGTCTGGCAAAGTATAGAATGGTAAAAGTGAGGCTATTTCAAGATGTAAGGTCTAATACAAGGGTAATTTTACACTACGTAAAATTGCAAGCAATGGTTGGGTTAAATGTTTGCCCAACCCAGCGGTTTGACTAAATGTTTGCCCAACCTGCTGGGTACTTTTACTCTACTTTTACTTTTACTCATTGTTTAAAAATGACTGTATTGCTGGCTTAAAATGAACCCAAAGAACGTTGGAAATTAACTTTTATTAGGAGTGTCACCCACCACTCCTAGTGGGAAAGTAGGGAGATGTAATAGACCACACACCTTCTTTTTTTATTCTGAAATGTTTTTCAAATTTGGCAAATGAAAAGTTTAGGTTAACACAACATTGGAGTACATTTTCCGAGAAAATACTATTTCAGTCTTTCTACTTCAAAATTTCACATTTCATTCAATGTGTTACTTGCCATTTCATTCAATGTGTTACTTTCCATTTCTTTGTAACTGTTTGTGAAATGTACTAGCAATTTCTGATTGAAAATTGTTTCAACACCAATTTTTTTCAGTGCACATCTATATTCTCTTCAATCCATCTAATTTTATTTCCCTCTTACACGGTTTCCTCTATTCTCATTTATCCACACACATAGCAGAGGCTCTGTGTGGCCAATAAAGTGACAGCTCTGCCTTGTCAGGCCTTTTCTCCACAGAGTTTAAGTCACCCAGGCAGCCTGTCAATCAAAATGCCAGAGAGATGACAGCTTCTCCCATTCGCTATCGTGTTGCCGCGACGACAGGGTGACCTTTCATTGCCTCAGCAGCTGCCAGGCATCTTCCTCTCATCACGTCGAGAGCGAGAAAAGAGGGGGAAAAAAGAAATGAAGGGGAAAAAGGAAGAATTGCTCCCTGAGGGGTATGATTCTGTGCTGGTCTCAGGCTGTTTCAAAAGCCAAGCAACATTTTTGGGCCTATAATGTCCAAAAATGCTGTCTATGAAGGCAGCCTACTAGGTTTTAAAACACAGCCAAAAAGACATGTTAACATGGCTAAGATTATGAGTGCACTCTTTATAGTACTACTAACCAAGATTTTACACTAGTTAGTGATGTCTGTTTGATGAATATTTTTTTGAACAAGTTCTTTTGAATAATTTGGTTGAAACTGAACTCCATAAAAAATTACATACGCTACAATCTCTCAATATTCCAAAACTATTTGGAAGCTAGATCACAGCTTCTAGGTCAGTGTGACTCTTTTCAGACATGAAATCTGAAACAAATAATCTCTAATATCTATTATTTCTTAAACCAGGCAAACTTGTAGAAAGTGGAAAATGAAAAGCACTGAAAACAAAATGAAAAGAACAACTGCGCAATGTATAAAACAAAAATTCTGAAGACATAAACATGAAGTGATGATAATGTAATTGAGTCTGAGTTTCTGTGGATGTGCAGGTGAAAGTGTGTCATATTTTTGAGATACACACACGCACACACACACACACACACACACACACACACACACACACACACACACACACACACACACACACACACACAGGAGGACAGCAGCATCTGGAGGCTGGGGAGGCATCACAGCACACGAGCGGCCCACTTGCCTTGCTCAGAGAGTGGGAAAAAGCGGGCGGAAATCTGTTTCCTGTCATCCCCAATCTTGTCAGTCTTGGTACAGACATCTTGCATCCCCTCGACCAGCTGTTTGCTGCTCAGTAACACAGATGGCTGCTTCTCTTTGATACAAACTCTCTCTCACTCTCTCTCTCTCTCTGTGTTCAACTTTCCCTTCATCTCTTCATCTGGCACTAACTTTCCTAAAGAGTTACAGAATGTTATCTTCAACCACAAGAACATTACTACTAGAACAAAGAGCTCAACAATAAAGATGGTCTGGGACCAGCGTGAGAAAGAGCTAAAGATTACGTTTTGTATATTCAATTGTGAGAATGATTTAGATAAGCTTCAGGATCAAGAAGCACCAAAGAAATCAGTAATGTTTTGCACCCTATGCCACAAAAGTGTGTATTAATCCAAAACTTCAATTATAATCAATTATTTTAGTCATTTGTTTTTCGTTTGTTATTCTCTACATATCTGAATCAAGATGTTTTGTTTCATTATGAAAGGGAGCAAGATACCTCAGTTTAACTGTGGCAACTAAAGGTACTGTAAACAATATCTTACTGTATGTGACAAAAACAGCATTTCTTTTTGTAACATATGGATGGATGAATGGAAAGTGAATTTGGAATATATAAGGGTGAATTGTAATTTCATACTCTTCCTTAGTAGTCTCGCGTAGTCAGACCTTCAGACTGATGGCAGAAGGTCTGGACTTTATCACAGCTTTCATTGGCCAAGGACTGCCAAAGAGGACGTTTGACTGACATGTAATGCAACCAATCACAGTTCATTTTGTTCCACGTCACGTTTAGGGGCGTGAAAATATAAAGTCAACGTCCCTATGATAACAGACCAACGTGCATCAAATTAATTATTCATTCAAGAACGTTTACTGCAACAATGGATCCACGAACTTCACATACTGTTGAAAATCCAGCATTTAGTTGACCCTGTAAATCGCTCGTTGTTGCAGTTATAAAAACTTCATCCACAACGGGGTTTGGCATCACACATTTGTTTCCAGGCGGACCATTAAAGAACGCAACACACAGATCTCCCAGACATTCTGTAGAATTCAACCAACCATTTGACGACTTCAAAAATCCTGAAGTGTTTCCAGTTAAGTGTGCCATATGCATCAGTCGTTCAGCCAACAGTCCGTGGGTGGGACGTCTGAGGCTGAGACTACCTTCTTAGAAGCTTTTTGTCTCAGCCTTTTCATAATGAAAGTTGCATTGCTGTGATTAAAAGCTCTGAAACAGCAGTAGTGTTTTGGATTTGTCATCTATCTACTGCAATGCCCCAAACAGAGCCGATGAATTAGGTCACAATGACACTGTTTGGACCTCAAAGTCTGTTTAGCCTCAGTCAAAAAGGGGTTAGGAAGCCTGTAAACCACTTTGTACGACTTCAGACTCTAAGAATAAATCATTTAAAATAGACTCTACAGATCTGCTGCATTTTTATCAATCTAAGTTGATCATTTTTTGAAGAAGAAATTAATTATTTAATTTGTCGGTTTTATTAATCAGATAATTTTTTATTTTTTTTTATTTTGTTTCTGTTTTGGAGCTATAAGAAATATATATTCTCAGGGTGTGGCCTTCAAATCCAAGCTACCACCCGGACAGAAATCATGACCATTAGAAGCAGACCACCCATCTCGATTAAACCAGCCTAACATGGCTTCCATCAACAGCAGAGCAATGAACTGTTCATAGAGCTAGGGTAGAATAAAAGCAGCCCATAATCACTAAAATTATCTCTGCATGCTTCTCTGTGAGAGCCGTTTACAATTCACCATTTTCCAGCCCGCAACTAAAACAACAAAAGCATTCTGATGCAATTAAACCAAAACATAGTGGAGGGCACAACCCATGAGAAATTCACAATATCTTATTTTCCCTGTTTGTTTTTATACTTGTTTAAAAGGAGGGTGGATTGTTCCAGTCCTCTCTTTTGCATAAGGGAGCCTGTCTTTAGCCCACACATGTCAGAAGAGGGGTAAATCAGTGGCCTTCTGGTCAACAGGGCTGAACCTGCGGCTCTGAGATATTCTGCTTTTAGAACAACACTTGGACGCCTGCCATCAGTCAACCACTTTGATCTAGACAGTGGTGAAAGGGTAATGAAGTTTACCCATTCACAGCGCATCTGAACCGATCAACTTTTCCTCTTTACTACTACTTATAGCAAGAAAATAAACATGAATGATCATCAGAAGGGCTGTTGAAAGAAACAGTAAAACTTACTGAAATGTATCATGTCTCATGTAATCGCTCAAGCAGTGTTTCAACCTCGGAGAGATGTCAATACAGTGATTTGTAAATGTCACCTGCACCCCTAGTTGGGCTGGGAGGTATGACGGTAAATATCGTGACCATGGTATAAAGTGTCTATCTTTAGATATTTTATTATATCTGCGTAGCACAGCACTACATGCCAAGTTATTTACACATAAAAGTGATAAAGAAACATGCAAAAATTAGAAAATAAAGAGTGGGACGTGCTTGATGTTGAGCGCAATAAGCTGTGAAAAAGACCTCAATGCGGTTGGTGCTCGCGCTGACTGACACGCAGCTGAAGCGCGCGCACAGATAGCTGTCTCTCTTAGACAACATGCAATCACAAATTAAGAACGCATATGACGTTTGATCCAATTATTAAACGTAATAAGCAGTCAAACTGAACTCAGAACTCAGTATGCAGTTGGTGGTTGTGCAGAATGACATACACCTGAAACACATCCACAGAAAGCTGCCTCTCTCAGATAGCATGCAATCATGAATTCAGTTATCTTTTACATCTTATTGTGCTTGAATGGTCAGATAGACACACAATAATGTCAAAATGCCGTCGTCTGGTGTTTTCACGTAAACATAGTCAGTTATATCTTAAATTAACGTAAACAGCTGGGTGAAAACCGGATGTGTGTCAGTAAATTGGATCCATACATTCAGTCTTAAACTGCTGTTTGTCTTATTAATGTTAATCAAACAACAAAACTGAGAAAATCACTCACTGTTCTTGACTAAATCACTTTTGTATCTTTAATACAAATCTGTTCATATTTGATTCAAACAGTGAAGACAATGCAGTGTTTTAGTTATACACTTGATTATTCAATTTCTGTAGTATTTCTTACTACATGTTAAACTTACTGCAGCTGAAAAACAATGTTTATTTAATTTGTATATTTTCTCTATTGTATTTGTGCTACTGTTTGTAATTTGCTTCTTTGTTCTTATTTTTAATGGCAGTGTTGGCGAAATTTACTTTTAAAAGTAATGCATTACAATACTGTGTTACTCTGAAAAAAGTAACCAATTGCGTTAATTAGTTACTTTTTTATGAAAAGTAATGCATTGCATTACTTTTGCATTACTTTTTCTCACCTGGGCTGGGCTTGCTTGTTTTTTTTAATAACAACAAAAAAGTTCTGTTTTTGGCAAATGTTAAGGACCATTCACACCAAAAGTGAAATGAAGTCAGGCTGAAGGAAATGCATATTTATGACTGTACAGTAGAGGGCGCAGCTCAAACAAACCTTTCAGCTCTGCTGCCATTCTGGATTAAAGAAGAATAGGATACAGGAAATGGAAGTTCAACACTATTATTTCTAAATCTAGTATAAAGTCATTTTTGCTTATTAGTAAGGTCAGTAGCAAAGACATTGGTTAATAAAGTGAGATTAAACACATAAAGAATATCTGTGTAATTTAATATATTTAATTATTACAGGCTTGCATAAAATTCTGAGATTGCATTTAATGGTTTTTATTCATTCTGAGGAATACTAAATGTTTTTGTGCAAATGAGATGAGTAAATACATGTTTACATTTAGTCTAGAACTACAATAACCATCATGTTCACACAGCGCACACAACACCTCTGCACTTACCCTATTTCTCTCAACATGGGAAGAGCTGTCGGTCAATAAATGTGAAAAAGTAACCATCATTACTTTACTAGTTACTTGCAAAAAGTAATCTGATTATGTAGCTCAAGTTACTTGTAATGCGTTACCCCCAACACTGGTCATATCACCCACCCCTAATCCCTCGTATAACAGGCACTTTACATTTTTAGATTTCAACAGTATGTAGACAATTTTGACAAATCCAAAAGACAAGACAAATTTCTGAGATGTTTCAACACCTGAAAGCACAGTATCAGCCTACTTTGGGACACGGAACCCGCACATCTCTAGCTTGTTCAAAGCTCAATTAGTCATTCACTGGTCTGCTACCCACATTTCTCAGTTCATCTCTCTCAGTCCTCATCCATTGCTCTGTTAATCAGCTGTGAAGTGAATATTTTTACTCTTCACCCTCTTGCGCTTGTTTCATGGCCTGAATCAAAAGTGTTCTCTCAATCTCTACTTCCACACACCAGGGAGCAGAGCAGTCAGGCGGTTGTCATGGTTCCCTTCTCTCATCCGCTCTCCTGTCCAGAGTATGAACCCCATCTCTCTTTCATTTCAAACCCTCTCTCTCCCTGTCTGTCTAGCACTCACACACACTGAGTTATGAGCACTGTATGGTGCCACGTTAAATTATAGCAGTTCACATGTCATATAAGCACACTTGGGCATTAGTATGAGAGAAGCACAGAAAGACAAGAGCTGGAGAAAGAGAGAGAGAAATACAGGCTTGGAATAAAATGAACAGCTTTTGTGAATAACAGTGTCTTGAACAGAGCAATATGTGGCTGGCTGACACTGTCAAATAAAACAGACAGCATAGAGTATTTCTCACAGACATGCTCACAGGTTGCACTTTTCACAGTTCACCGTCATGTCAGACAGATACATCCACCCCTTAATATTCACTTTGATTACAGCTGCCATGATTTGTAAAAGGGGATTTTGAAATGTATAGTTACAGGAATTCAGTTATAGGAACTAGCCACCAGTGCGGTCCTCTGAGAACAAAATTTTCCTCAAGGGCCATTTTCCTGGTTGCATTCTCACCACCAGTAAGAACTCTGAAGTGGTGTAAGCCAGCTGACAGCAAGGTCATTTACAGTAAGTGCAGCATTCAACAATGTCAACAACTGGAGGATGGAGGACGCAGTGATCAGAGCTGTGCCTGCCCAGTAATAGTTAGTCGTTAGTCGAGGAGAACAGGCTCAGTCGACCAAAATTTTATCCACAGGAAGTGGCGAAGTCACGGTGGGTCCTTGTGGTAATTACAGTATGTCGGGCAGTTAATCCAAAAGTTCACCTATCATTCACCGACCTCAAATATGGCTTATCATTTGAAACAAGTAACTTGGTCGCTCTAACGTTAACCTACATACAGTGCTCTGCGTAAATGAGTACACCCCATTTCAATATCTCAATGATCACAAAAACAATTTCCAAAATGTTGACAAGACTAAGTTTTATATAACTTCTGTTTAACTTATAACATGAAAGTAAGGTTAATAATATAACTTAGAGAACAAAATTTTCACTTTTACTCAAATTAGGGTGATGCAAAAATGAGTACACCCCACTGAAAGTCTCTGGAGCAAAGCTAAATTTTAGACTACAAATGTCTAATTTAACAAGAATTCAACCACAGGTGAGTCTAGTTATTCATTTCACAGATGTCCAGCAGACAGTTGACTATAAAAGGGTGTTAAAACCCCTTCCCATTTCATGCTGTCAGCAATGGCACCACATGGAAGAGAAATGTCACAAGACCAGAACAGAAAGGTGAAGGCTACAAGAAGATCAACAAAGCTTTACTTATCAGTCAGAATACTGTAGCAAAAGTGATACAAAAATTTTAAAAAGATGGAACCGTAACCATCTCACAGAGACGTACAGGTCGTCCACGGAAGTTAACGATGAGAGGAGTGTCTTCTGATGAAAAGGGTTGAAGAAAATCGGCATGCAAGTTCACTGCAGTTATCTAAAGAAGTAGAAAGCCAAACTGGGGTGACTATTTCCCATGACACAAAACGGCGTACATTGCAGAGGAATGGCATGCATGGGTGCCGTCCATGAAAGAAGCCTCTCCTAAAGCCCAGGCACAAAAAAGCCTGCCTAGAGTTTGCTAGGGCC
Source organism: Chanodichthys erythropterus (assembly GCF_024489055.1). Lineage (NCBI taxonomy): Eukaryota > Metazoa > Chordata > Actinopteri > Cypriniformes > Xenocyprididae > Chanodichthys > Chanodichthys erythropterus. The sequence goes on along the minus strand of NC_090230.1, from coordinate 44,966,437 downwards.
CTTGCTGACAAAGATGAAGACTGCTGGGACTCTACTCTGGAGTGATGAGACCAAGATAAATGTTTTTGGAACTGATGGCTTGAAAACTGTATGGCGTCGCAAAGGTGAGGAATACAATGAAAAATGCATGGTGCCTACAGTGAAACATGGTGCTGGAAACAGTGTCCTTATGTGGGGCTGCATGAGTGCTGCTGGTGTCGGGGAGCTGCATTTCATTGATGGCATCATGAATTCACAGATTAATGCTCTATACTGAAAGAGAAGACTCCGTGTCCTTGGTCGTTGTGCACTTTTCCAACATGACAATGATCCTAAACACACATCTAAGGCCACTGTTGGATTTCTGAAGAAGAACAGTGTGAAAGTGATTCAGTGGCTCCTGATCTGAACCCCATCGAACACCTATGGGGAATTCTGAAGTTGAGCATCACTCTCCATCCAGCATCCAGTCTCTAAAAGAGGTCATTCTTGAAGAATGGAAAAAGGTAAATGTTACAAAATGTCGCCAACTTGTTCATTCCATGCCTAGAAGACTTGGTGCTGTCATTAAAAATCATGGAAGCCATACAAAGTACTAGATGTAGTAGTTTTAGTTGTGGGGTGTACTCATTTTTGCATCACCCTAATTTGAGTAAAACTGAAAACAGATGTTATATAAAACTTGTCTTGTCAATATTTTTGAAAAAAAAAAAAAAAAAAAAAAAAAGTTGTGTTTATTGAGATATTGTATAAGCCCATAATTATTCACATTTATGTTAAAAGTTAGTTTACAAGGTGTAAATCCATCAACTGAACAACTCCAAATGGAGAATTATTTTTCTGTCAATTATTTAATACAATCCTCTGGACTTCAGAAACTCCATTATATTATTGTAAAGCACAACTTCGGTTGTGTTAAATGTGCTCTAAATAAAACTATTTTTTGTAATTGTTTTTGAATGCAGATATTTAGAGCGCAAGGTAGTTGATAACACAATGTTATTTTTGCAAGATCTAACTTTTACTTCTCCTTTTGCATGATCATTTTATCAAATTAGAGACTAACAAAAGTCAATATTCAAAATTTACATAAAAAAATATTTGAAAACAGGAAATGTGTATTATCTAAAACTAAAATAATTCTGTTAATCAGCTAAGATCACTATCACATTTCTCACTCACTCAATCAATAAAACTAAGGTATTTAATTGAGTATATATTTTACAATGTACAAAATACAGAAATATCCCCCCTAGAACAATCAGGAAGGTGTGTGATTCCTGTCCTAGTTCACCAGCTTCTAGATTGCCCCTGCAACCTTTGTGTAGACATCTGAGCTCCTTAACCATTAGGTACCATCATTCCTGTTTGACCTTCAGTCCAGTGTAATGCATCAGGCCTGTGGGTAACTGGATCAAGTTCATATTTCACAGTGTTGATCATATGGACATGTGACCTTTGATAAGGTTTTGCAATCTAAGAGATTTTATGAGCTACAATCCAATAACAGAATGACAGATGGATGGATGTTTTTTTTTTCCTTTTCACATTGACCATTTAAGTAACTGACAAAACATGCAAACCAGGTCCACATCTTATTTTTCACAGTAACACCATCTATCACTTTCTCTCCCTCTCTGAAGAATAGAATATCAGCCTCCATTAAAGTTTAACACAGCTGACAGGACAGGACAGGGGCATGACCTCATTGAGACACACGCACACATACACATATATACACAGACAAATCACATCTGCATGAATGTTACCATCTGGCTCAGTCTCAGCGGATTTCTGTTAATACCATAAATAACAGCAATAGTGATGTCAAATAAGCTCTTTCATATTACCGAGAACATAAGGGTGCATAAGGGCAGCTCTTAAAAGTGGAGAACGTGTTTAAATGAAAATTTAAACCTTGGCGGCAGAGTCAAGCTCAGTTAAATATTCAATACTTCAAAATGCAGGCATGATTATTACAAAATGTATGAGAGGGATTTCAGACCATCACACACATGCACACACACACACTCAGCTATCAATATACCACCATCACTGCTGTCAACAGATCAATGACAGGCTTAGGATTACCAGACCAGCGTGTCTCGGGAAGACAGAGGGCTGTGAACCCAGTTAAACACCAGACCGAAGACTGAATGAGGAAAAATAATAAAAGGCACTGTATAGACTCACCTTCTCGTTATATTTGAACTTGACATAGAACCAGCTGGACTTAATCATGGTGTCGGCTTTTGGCCCGGAGCGTGTAGTGTGCCTGAGGGCAGCGTTACAGGTTAGACGGGGCGAGAGGTCCGGTATCAGTGCAAAATGCCAGAGGATGGAGATCTGAATGCGGTCGGTCTGCTTCACCAGAGCTCAGTCCCTCAGTCTGCTCGTGCTTCTTTCTGTCCCGCTCTCTGCCTCGCTCTCTCTCCCTCTCTCGCTTTGCTTTCTGCTTGTGCCTCTCTCTCTCATTCTCTTGGCAGGATGTCAGCCCAGCTCTTCAAATACGTTTCAGCTGTGTTCATCGGCGATGGCACATGCCAGAGAGCCAGAGGATATCCAGCCTCTCTCTCTTCAGTCTCTCATTCCCCGCTTTATGCTTCCCACAATCTGTTTTCTGTCCTTTAAGGTTCTATGACAGCTTGACAATCCTCTAAAAAAAATATAAGACCAAAAGTCTCTGAATGATTCATTCGGTTACTTTACTGCCATATTGCGCTACTGTACTTTCTTTCAATCTGTGTTTGGGCTTTTTTTTTCTAAGCCAGCCATATCAGGCATAGCAATATCACACTCATCCACCTTTTATCTTCTGGCATCTTCTCTGTCTTCTCTCAGTGTCCATAGATGTATCACTATAAGCATACACTAATGATACTTGTCTACCTATAATGTTTAGTGGAGTCCAAATGTCTTGAGACTACACTGGAAATCTGGTATTCAAAGCTTATTTAAACCTGAAAATACACAGATTAGTAAAAAATGTAAATTAAAACAACAAAAGAACCCCGAAATGATTAAGAAACATTTCAGATTCTGTACTATTTATGTCATTAATCAAATAGGAAAATGTATGAACTTTAAGTGACAGATCTCTTTTTTCCACTGAAGCACAAGATGCTTTTTGTAGCCTTCTCAAATCACTCTGGACAAGACGATCATCAGGTTTTGCTCAAACTTGTATACATTTAAATGAAGTCATTCGCTAAATAAATGTGAATGATGTAATGTAAAATTTTCCAGTAAAAGACACAGATGTTGAGTCACTGTGCTGGTGTGGACCTGCTATGTGTTGTATCCACATTTCTGTATGAAAATGACCTCTGTTATGATTGGCTAACCTCTTTGCATGCAAAATGCCACGATCACAAAATTGCTGAATACTAAATAGTTTTGATATGTAAACGTGGACGGTCATATGTCAATATGCTCATGATCGCAACATCAATACCACTATTTCTAAATTATCTATTTTAGCAGCTCAGCTTTTATGAATGCTCTGGGTGAAAGGGAGTAGAGATGTTAGTGCCAACATAGTAAATCAAACTTGTATTGCAAAAAAAAAGACAAAAACTGAAATATTGTATGACCTCTTTGAGCTCCAGCTAAACTAATTTGAACACATCTGGCAGATCTACTCTCATGATATACTCCAATCCACTTCACATCAAACATAAAGATAAACAAAACAAATCCAGAGGCAGGGTCACAGGAATTAACCACATCAGCAATGTGACTCAGCAACTGTGCCATTTGTTGGAAAAATGTTACATCACATCATCCATATCTATTTAGCAAATGACTTCATTTAATTATATATACAGCATATGTCTATCCTGAATCAACCATCAAACCACAAAAAAAAAAAAAAATCACATGAACTACAAAACATATAATCCAATCTTTTCTGTTTATGTGTGATTTTATTACTAAAATGCGAGCAGCATTCACTGAAATAGTTTATAAACACATACAGTTCAACCGTTTAACTGTAAAGAAACTTTCATATCTAAAACAGCAACACATACACACACAATTACACACAATGTAATAATTATGTTTTTCCAACAGCACATTTGAACCCAAACACATGCCAATCAGAATAAACAGAACAAACTAAATTTGGCAGATAACCATATCAATCTCACACATGCTGCCAAATCCACTACTGCTTCAAATAAAAAAGCCAATCAAACATGACTGACATTTATTTACAACTATTATAATGTTCTGAAGTGTCACAAAGGCACAGTTTTCATTGAAATCAACTTATGAATGGATAACGAAAGAAAATACACACATAAATACAGACAAAAACCTTAACATTAGAGTTGTCAAAAGTACCGACTTCGGTACCAAGTTGGTACTGAAATTTTAAAAAAGTGATGCTTTGAGCGCTGTTGAGCAGATTTGTAAACACCTCTGACTGGCCATTGTGTTCATGTGCTAATCAAATATGTCTGTGATTGGCTACAATGATCAGCGCTTCTATAACATGTTGTAAATAGACATTATTGATGTCTATTTACAACGTTACCTTCACCGAGCACAGATACACACAGGAACATTTGAAAGCAGGCATCTATCAATGGACCTGTCAGCTGATAGAGGCCTGCTTTCAAATGCTCCCATTTTCAAATTCAAACAGTTTGAGTGTGTATCTGTGCATTGATCATTGAAGCCAATCACAGACATACATGTTGAGCGCATGAACACAATGGCCAATCAGAGGTGTTTCTCAACGGCGCTCAAAACATCACATTTTTAAAATTTCAGTACTGACTTGGTATCGAAGTTACTTATAACAGCACTAATCAACAGTCCTACTCGCAAAATCAATTACTAAAACCAGATTAAAATGCTAACCCTAAACTAAAATAAAATTACATAAAATGGTTTTTGTCAGTGTGGAATGTTTATTTTGCCGAAAATAAGAAAGGTAGTCTAGGGTCATCATCTGAAGATGTAGCGACAAACAGGGAGAAATTAATAGCAGATTTAGGACACCCACGAGCCCCTAGCTGTTGATCCATCCCATGTTGTGCACCGAGACCCATCGCCATGGTAATACTTAGTGACAGGGCATCTGCATGCTCACATCAACACCCACAAACACACACACGCTCCACTTCACTGTGCACTCCATGGACAAAACACGAAAAGACAGAGAAAAACAGTAAATAAATAAGATTAGAGAGATGTTCTGGTGCCCATTAGAAAGAGACACACAGGCATCCGAGACTAAAGCAGAGAACAAAATATAAAATAAACACAGCGAGGACAAAATAATTACACAAGATGTGTCTGTTGTCTACTAAGACTCTGGAAGCACTCATATTGTTTTTATAATATTATTGTCTTTTGTTCTGTCAAGAGTTATTGTTGTCCTGTTAAAAAACATAAAATATATAAAATGACCTAATGCAAGCCTGAAATCAGTGGCTGTGAGGAACTGCAACAAGCTAATGCTTTTAAATGACCAAATTAACTTTACAAATTCATATTATGGCTTTTTCTTTAATGTACTATATGGCTGCAAAAGGCTAGTTAATCATAACAGAGGTCATTAAGTATTATTGGTACACTAATAAATGTTTAGTTGTTTTGCTGGCCGATGCGGAAGTGGTTTTGGACTTTATACTAACACCTACTAGTGCAGATGTTGCATCAAAAAAGCAAAGGTTTCTGTTTAACAATGCCACTGTATGAACACACTATACACAACTGTATATTAACTAGCAGTAGTGTTTGGCTTGACAAGTGATCTCAACATGATGGTTCTCATGCGGTAATCTGCTCTAAACTGCCATTCAATTTCTTTTAAAGAAATTAATACTTTTATTCAGCAAGGATGCATTAAATTGATCAAAAGTGACAGTGAAGACTTTTATATTGTTACAAAAATAATCTATTTAAAATAAATGCTGCTATTTTGAACTTTCTATTCATCAAAGAATCCTGAAAAAAAAACCATATATAACGGTTTCCACAAAAATATTCTGCAACACAACCGTTTTCAATATTGATAATAATGATAAATGTTTCTTGTGCATAAAAAATGGCAGATTTCTGAAGGATCACGTGACACTGAAAACTGAAGTAATAGTTGCAGAAAAATTCACAATATTTTTACTGTATTTTTGATCAAATAAATGCAGACTCGGTGAGATTACATTACAAAATCTTACCAACCCCAAACGTTTGATCATTACGGTGTGTAGGAAAAAAAACAGCTAAATACCACTGATGTGAATGAGGTTTTAGCAAACCTAACGTAGTGTTCCTAAAAGCAAAAGATATTTATGTTATTTTTAGTGGAAACTTTGACTAAGGTGGAAAAAAAAAACACTAATGTGCACTCACTCAAAAATAAGTCAGTCACTATTTTATTTTTACAGAAATGGGTCATGCTAGTTCATTTGAAAATGATAATACTGTAGAATTTAAATACTCGATAGTATGATTAGGATAAACAGTCTCAAGTGTGCAAACACAAACAGTGACCCTCATTCTCCTTTTAAGATAGCAACATGTAGAGGAAAGCAAAATGTTTACACTCTTGCAGAGACACATGAAAACATGTACATCCGCACAGCAAAACACACATACACTAAGTATATTTTGTGCTTGAGGGTAAGCGCCTCAGGCTTGGCGGACCAGCAAGAAGCTACATCCTCAGCTGTGAGCTCACTGCCACAGCTCCAGTAGGCAACAGCTCTCTGAGAGACAGCCTGCCTGACCCCAAGGCCCTGCCCTGGGCATGCTAATAGAATGACAGGCCATCCCACTGCAGCTCCCCTGGCACTCCTGAGCTACACCCCTACAGCCCTTCTAAATATTGCAAATTATCCACTTAACCAGATGCCAGATGCTGAGAGAGAACCACAGACAGAGAAAGATCTCCACTTCCACAAATACTTTCAGTGCTTCATTCAATCTTTTAAGATTTATGTTTCACATGAAAGAAAACATACATTATCAAAAATGAAAGAGGAAAAGAGTGATAGAAAAGAGAGAGAGAAGACAAAGCGAGAAGAAAGTTGCCAGTTGGTCATTAGATGTGACTCAGGCCGTTACTTTAATAAAAACCTATGATTTTTTTTTTCTATTCATGCCCGTAGCAGTGAGATCATTTACATGCCAAAGTTTTATACTTCTAAAGCACCACTGATGTCCAATTTGCATTTGAAACACTAACATTACATTGGATTCTGATTAACGATGCACTGAAATTTCGGCAAACCGAAAATATTCTGCCGAAAATTAATTTTCAGTTTTGGATGAAACATAAGGTGAATTTTTGAGGGCCGAAACTGTGACCAGTGATGTTTAATTTAAATTTTTTTAATCTATGTTCATTTTGATGAACTAATATTTTTTAGTACAGTATATGCTGTATCAGTTGATACGTGAATAAAACTTCCAATAAGCTTTGTGCTTTGTTAATTTTGATATGTGTCACGTTCCCGGACTACATTTCCCACAATCCTCCCTGGCAATCACCTGCACTCACTTCACCAATCACCAATTGCCACATAATGCTACAGCACATTATCTGGACTATTAAAGCCACACACACCCTCACACATTTTACGAGGTCTTGTTAACCATTGTTGCAATTCTGAGCGTTTCTATCTTGTCTGTCTGCCTGCCTGCCTGCCTGCCTGTTACTGATCACGTCTGTTCCCTGTGTTCCGATTCCTGCTGCCTGCCCTTTAGACCTTTTGGATTGTTTATTGTTTCCTGGTTTTGTGAATGCTTTCCGCCTGCCCTGATTCATTACCTGTTCCTCGACTACGATTCTGCCTGCTCTCTGCCTTACCTGTTTGCCACTGTTTGACCATTGCCTGTCTTACTACGAGCTTGATTTAATAAAAGCCTGCAGATGGATCTTACCCCGAGTCCCGCCTCGTTACAATATGAAAAAAAGTCTCAGCTTACAAATTATTTTAATTTTATAACAAAATTCAAACAATAAATTTCAAATAAAAATGTTTTGATGCTTGTTAATGTAGCAGCCTTAAAGCAGCAGCTCTTCCTGATCATCCTTCCCTCTTTACTACTAGTTATAGCATGAAATAAACATAACTGAGCGTCAGAAGATATGCTAAAAGAACAAGATCAAATAACTGCAATGCATTATGTCTTGTGTAATTGCTAAAATAAATTAAAACCATGGAAAGATGGCAAAAAACAGCTTGTAAACAATGTCACGTAACACTACATTTACCTCAGGAAAGCCATTCAATGTTAATAAATGCTTTAGTTAGGAGCAATTTTGTAAATTAACTATATTACATATTCATTATATTTGTATTTAACATGATGACTACATTATTTAATGTCATGAAAACAAGTTATTACAGCCACCATATAAATGTTTATATTTCAACAACAAATTGATATATCATTAAAAATTGATATATAAACTGCTTCATGTGGAATTCAACTCAGTTTTTTTTTTTTTTTTTTTTTTTTTGAGTGTTGATTATTAAAGAAATGTGTTTTTTTATATATTTTTTTTAGTTCTGGTTTTTGGCTAAAGTGTTTCAGTAAACAATTAATTCGGTCCATCACTAGTTTTGATGCATCAAAGATAAAAGTGATGATAAAAGTCACATAATCCAATCCCTTTAATCCAAGGTTACTATCTGCGTCGGCCCACAAAACATCAACACAAGATAACCTTCCAGATGTAAAATAACCTTTTTAACTTTGAGAACGACAAAATATTATGTCATACCAATGTGAGGTAGATCTAATTCACAACAAGGCTAAGAAGGCCTTTCAAAAGACACTGAAGAACAAGATGTGCAGATTTGGGATACTCTATCCCATTATCCATAGGGATATGTTAAGCACAGCTCTCAGAGAGGTTAGGCAAACGTTTGATGGCTGTTACCAGTCGTTAGAGACACACAACGGGTTTAATGTACTGTGGGCTTTATGAGCAGTGACAGGTCCGCGTGTGGAGCTCATTTCTGCTCTCCAGGCAGCGGGAGACTTGGATAGAGATAAGACCGCCTTAGAGAGACAGAGATGAGGGAACAATTCCACCATCCAATGACTTTCAGACGTAGGGGCCACTGCCAAACCCTCTCCACAGATTGCGCTCTTCATTTGTCCTAACACGAAACGGGGCTCCACGGCCCGGGCTTCGCACGCACACCTCCCGCCCTCTGCTACAGCCCAGCTGGTGAGTCTTTAGCAAGCGAGGGATCAGATGAAAGAGAGGAAAGGGAGATAAACGAGTGTAATTGCTGGCAGATGACGAGAAGCACAATGGAACAGAGTGTAAAGTGAAGAGGACCTGAACCAGAAGAGGTAAGAGGTTGCGTGTTTGCCACAGGTCTCGAAAACCTCACAAACAAAATCCAACTCAAAAGTTCCTATGGGACACAAACACACAAAAAACAAACATTTGTGTTTATGTATACAAAATTAATTTAAAATGTATATAATTTAAAAATATAGAATATATATTGGTGAATAGGTAAAAGCAAGAAAACTGTGACTCTTCATGACTCTTCTTGAAAATATGATAGATAGTTAAAGTGCCAGTAATATGCCAATTTAAAGGCATCTAGTTTCATTTTGGAGGTCTCCTACAATATGTTTACATGCATCCAAAGTCAAAAAACATGAACCAAACTGTTGCAGGCCTCAGCTACAACTACAGTGTTTCAGGGCAGGTCAAATTAGACATTGTTCACGGGCAGCCAATAAAGACTATAGCCTGGCATTATGCAAATTTGTTACAAACCTACATAGGTTCATGCAGGAAGTAAGACTGGAATCACTAATGTTTCGTTTTAGGCAGTTCAGAATCAGTTCTTCCTCTTGGGAGACAATAACTCAATTTTTTTGTGCACTTTGGTCTTTTTTTAACTTTTCAGACCTTTTAAATTCACAAACAGCTATATTACACACTACATGAAAGGTGCTATCTGAAAAAAGCATAATTAGGGCACTTTAAGAAAATTAAAACTAAACAACTGTTTAAAGAACTTGGAAATAAAGTTACATGCTGTTTCTACAAAACACTGAAATGTGACTATTTCTGTTAAAGGTACAATTTGTGATATTTTTTTCCGCTAGAGGTCGCTAGAAGCCTACTCAAAACAAAGGCGTAGTTTGATGACGTTTTAGAGCGGAAACTTGGGACATGTGGTCTCCATCTCAAAGGACGGTGCAAAAGAATAGGGATTGGAGTCGGGAAGAACTCATGTTCGTGGATGTGATTATTAACGTTACTGTAGTATGAAGCAGAGCAGGAATGAGTGTTGCGGGAGCTGAACGAGGAGCTGGAGCGATTGATCAACACACGCCTCACGAGCAGCGGGACTTTTATTATGACACAGTCGCAGTCATGAGTTTACGGGAGCTGTCCTTGTCGACAGAACCAGCGGCAGATGGTAAACAGTAATTATGTTCCATAAATAAGTAACACAATCCACCATAAAACATACAAGAAGTAAATAAGGAACTGCTTGAAGCAAGCTAGTGGTTTGCTGGACGCTAGACACTACTTCCGCATTTGCCACGGCACTGTTGTCATGTGGTTTCTACGTCAGTAAAGGCGGTATCAAAGGGTAACTGACGTCATTGACAGGCGACTGCACTGCCCCGTGTCACTGTTTAGAATGGGAATTTTCTCATGATTTACAAGTAGTTGAAATCATTAGAGAAATTGTTAGTAATCAGCTGGACAAAATATATAACACTAGCCTAGTGGTTTTTGGATATTTTACTGCAAAAAATGTTACATATTGTACCTTTAAAGAGGACCTATTAGGTCTTTTACAAAGTCCTAATTTAGTTTTTGGGTTCTACTACAATAGGTTTTCATTCTTGAATGAAAAAACACATTATTTTTCATATTTTTTACATTGTTGCAGCATCTTTCTGTAAAGGTGTTTAGTCTGTTTAATTCCTGTCTCTATGAAGTTCTTCCTTCCGAAAAGCGGAATGTGCTCTGATAGGTCGGCTGGACCAGTGTGTTGCGATTGGCTTTGAGCGAGTTTAGGAAACGTCATGCCCCTTACCATAACTGTGAGTTTAAACACACTACTAACACAATTCAACCAGGCCTTACCCCTTTTTCGCATATACCTTGGGCGGGAATTATTTAAATGAGGAATATTGTGATGTGTACATTCCCAGAAGAAAACTCAAGACTACAATGGAGGCGTTTCAGGGAGTTCAGTATCTTTTGCCTCAGTGCATTTAAGTGAAAGCTTTACAGAGAACTACATTTTACTTAAAGAGTTATGATTCTGTAAAATGAATAAATGGATTCAAACTATTCACCTGTCCCATAGTGAAAGAGAAATATAACAAGGCGCATTCCCAATAACTCAACTTTAAAAAGTTCTTAAAAGTTATCACTCAAGGCTACATCAACTTGAAAAGATGAAAATAGTGATAAAACAAACATAGAAACCTGTTCACCACAACACAACAAGGCAGTTTGTCTGTTCAGTCTAAACAATTTGAGCTAAAAGAGCTGTCCTCTTGTAAAGCCAGCTGTGCGGCTATGGCCAACAGTTCTGGATCAGATCCAGAGTCAGAGCAGCCAAGTAAATTACATGTGAAGTAACCAATTCACCGAGTGAACTGTCTGTCAATAGAGCCCAAAGACCAAGAAGCACATGAGCAATAATAACAACACCCTTAGAGAGTCAAAAGAGACAAAAGGCAAAGAAACCTTCAGTCAACCTTAGTCCAAAACCACACAGCTCTTACAGCGCATTGACCCAGGCCACAATTCTGGCCAGCCCACATATTATGGGATTTGTTTGCCAGGGCTAAGCGCAAAGTAATATGTCTGCTGTCCAAAACTAGCTGAGGGGAGAAAAAGAGCCTTGCTGTGCAGAGTGGCCAAACCTAAGACAATATTTATAGATTCTGCAGGAAAGTGCTGCAACAGCAAGAGGTCCATTTTAAGAACTTAATGTTGAACATAATGTATATGAACTACAATTTTAAACTGCACATTGAACTTCAGCCAGTGAAACTAATTCAGAATAATGTAATTGTAAATCTCTAATACATTTGCAAAAACACAAAATATATGTCAATATTGCACACAAATGTAAAATGTAAAGATGTAAAAGTATTATGAATAACCTTGGGAGAAACCAGGGGCAAGTTCTCCTCTGGCCAACGAAAGAAAACATTGAGAGTATGATTCAGGCTGCATCACAAGTCAGAAGTCAGATTATGGATTGGCAATATTTCATCCAATTTTCTTCTGCTTGGAGATTGGATTCATCACACCAATATGAAGACTAAGCTGGACATAGGGGTCTGTGTAGAGGACACGTCTGGTTATTGCGGTCTTTGCTGAGGATCTGTGCCGTCATACTACATGTTTGAGGGCGAATTCCAAAAGATTTTCCTTGAAGGGCATTTCGGGAAGGGGACATCATTTGTAGGTGCATTCCAAATGAAAGTGAACAACTGAATCCCTTCACGAAGGGACCTTCCACAAGTCCGTTAGCAAAGGGAACATGCGATGGTCACTTTAAGGAAGTTTGAGGGCAAACTTTACTTGTTCATGGTCATGTGACCCAGGGTAGCAAGTCCTTGCGATTCGTTTTAACCCTTTAGTGTCCTTCGTACAACAGCCCTTAACTGGTCCTCGTGGACAAATTTGGGCACAAAGGACTCAAGTGTGATCTCCAATTTTAAAAAAAAATAAATGTCATATTATCTTTGACAAAATAAAAACAATCAATTTATACAATTTTTTTGTGATTTTTCGGGTATTTTGTAAAATATGCTTATTTTCATGTTATATTTAATAGCTCTAAAAATCTGGTGACATATGTTATAAAAAATAGCAAAATATCAAAAAGTCAATAGCCACTATATGGCTGTAGTACTCAATGGCTGCATATAGGCTGAAATCTATAAACCACTGTTGTAACGAACTTAAGAGGTTAAGTTTTAGATTTTATCAAATCTAACACACACACACACACATTTAAATCATTTTTTTAAAACTTAATTTTAAATGTACATTTATTTGTATCATATTAACAGCAATAACAAGATATTCTTGTTGTCGCTGCCTAGCATTGTGGTGGTGAAATTCTGTGTGAAGCGAATAAGGAAATTATGTGGTCTTTTCCAAATGTCTTCATTATGACACATGAGTGCCTGTTCCCCACATCAAGTGCTCTGCCTTTCAGAAGGAGTAAGGCATAGAGACACTCACTTTCAATTGGAATTTGCCCCAAAAGAGCCTACTCTCAAGTCTCTATAATAATATAGTCCCTAAACATGGCTTGGGTCCCTCCTTCATCTCTGTCTAAGGGAATGTTAGTATGTTTTCGTCTTGCAAGTTATGCAAGTTTAATATTTAAAATTGTGTGTGTGTGTGTGTGTGTGTGCAATAGTAGCAGACAACACTAAAAAAACTAATAACAAATCAATCAAGCAATCAATCATACTGCTAAATAATTCGTCCAAATATTACTTCCTTTAACACAAATTCATTTTGGAGGAAGAAATCATCTTCGGATGCTGCATTAAAAACACCATCCTTCCGAGAGACAGAGTGCATGTCATTACACGAGACCTTAGCAATTGCAATCACTGCAAAACAGCCTGAGCAGGGCTGGCCTCTATCACAGAGCGATCGATGCGGACCTGTGAACTACATGTGCTGCATCGACAGGGTGAATGCATCAGGGAAAGCGAAAGGAAGATGGAGGAAGGGGGAGGGAGCAGGGAGGGACGCCGCAGGCCGAGTGGGGGAGAGGTGCTAAAAAAGGTTGAAAGAGAAAGAAAAGTGCTACAGAGCTCTTGTGTCTATATGATACTTGCCCGGTCGCTCCAGCATAAACACCCTCACTAAACCACACGTACACACACACTACTCCCTGCTGTCAGGCTGCCTGTCTTTTTGAGGCACTTCTGACATGTGCATTGTTTAGCTGCAGGGAAGAGTCTGTCTCTCGGGGAAGAATAAGACAGATATAGACTGCTCTCTGCACTCAAACAAGCATCAGTGGATATATGACAGAAGTCAACCCATTTGTAGAGCTCACTAAAACTAATTTTTACAAACAAAATACAAAACAAAATTTTTAAAAGTCAACAATAGAGGGGCAAAATATTTGTTTGTTTTTTAACTACATAAGTTAGCTGCTGTTCTTTCTGTGACACTGTGAACACCAGCAGCAATAGCAGTCTGTAGCTGAGAGCTGACTAATTGAGAGAACTTATTTAAAGGAAAGCAATCGTTACAGAGAGAGACTACAGCCGCACGTTACCTTCAAAGACTAAGAAGACTGATGGAGAGAAGGCAGAAAAGGGAATGGAATGAAGAAAAATAAGAATACAGCGAAAGAAGGAAGGACAACAAAGAAGTGGAAAAAAGCAAGGAATGAATGAAGTAACAAACAGACTGACAGATGTTAGACAGACAACAGATAGACAGACAGATGATAGGCATATAGACAGACAGACAGAAAGTAGACAGACACACAGACGATAGATAGACAGACGACAGATAGACAGACAAAAGATCGATTGACAGACAGACAGACGATAGACAGATAGATAGACAGATAGATAGACAGACAGACAGACAGACAATAGATCGACAGACAGACAATAGATCGACAGACAGACAATAGATCGACAGACAGACAATAGATCGACAGATAGATAGATAGATAGATAGATAGATAGATAGATAGATAGATAGATAGATAGATAGATAGATAGATAGATAGATAGATAGATAGATAGATAGATAGATAGATAGATAGATAGATAGATAGATAGATAGATAGATAGATAGATAGATAGATAGATAGATAGACCATTTTCTAAAATCCTAAACAAAACTGCTGAACACATTCTTCACTCAGGACACCAGAGGGTGCCAAAGCATCAGCTTTCTGTTTTACCACACTCATTTGTCAGCACAATAAACCCGATCCTCTAATTCAGTTCAGCAGGAGGTCAAAGTGGAAGTACTAAACATCTGTTTGGAGATGTTTCTGCCCTTTGTGTCAACAGAACACTCAAGATAATGAAGATATTTACACCTCTATGTTTGGCTCTCTAGTGTAGTGTGTGTATGCTGCTTTTGTGACATATCAGGACACAAATTTGTATAATGACATGGGTATGACATAGGTATTACTAAGGAAAGGGTGACTTATGAGGACATTACCCCATGTCCCCATTTTTCAAAAGGCTTATAAATCATACAGAGTGAGTTTTTTTTAAGAAAGTAAAAATGTGCAGTTTCCTGTGATGGGTAGGTTTAGGTGTAGGGTTGGTGTAGGGCGATAGAAAATATGGTTTGTACAGTATAAAAACCATTACGCCTATGGAATGTACCCACAATTCACAAAAATGTGTGTGTGTGTGTGTGTGTGTGTGTGTGTGTGTGTGTGTGTGTGTGTGTGTGTGTGTGTGTGTGTGTGTGTGTGTGTGTGTGTGTGTGTGTGTGTCTCTGTTACATAACAGTTGGGTTGTACGCCCCCAATATTTGCATATGCCAGCTCATGTTCAAAGCATTAGACAAGGGCAGGACGTCTGGATGTGCACAGCTGAATCATCAGACTAGGCAAGCAAGCAAGAACAATAGCGAAAAATGGCAGATGGAGCAATAATAACTGACATGATCAATGATAACATGATATTTTTAGTGATATTCGTAAACTGTCTTTCTAAATGTTTTGTTAGCATGTTGCTAATGTACTGTTAAATGTGGTTAAAGTTACCATCGTTTCTTTCTGTATTCACAGAGACAAGAGCCGTCATTATTTTAATTTTTAAATACTTGCAGTCTGTATATTTCATAAACACAACTTCATTCTTTATAAATCTCTCCAACAGTGTAGCATTAGCCGTTAGCCACGGAGCACAGCCTCAAATTCGTTCAGAATCAAATGTAAACATCCAAATAAATACAATACTCACAACGCATGCATGCAGCATGCATGACGAACACTTTGTAAAGATCCATTTTGAGGGTTATATTAGCTGTGTGAACTTTGTTTATGCTGTTTAAGGCAAGCGCGAGCTCCATGGGCGGGAAGCATGAGCATTTAAAGGGGCTGCAACATGAATCGGCGCATTTCTAATTATGCCCCAAAATAAGCAGTTAAAAAATGAATTAAAAAAAAAATCTATGGGGTATTTTGAGCTGAAACTTCATGGACACATTCAGGGGACACCTTAGACTTATATTACATCTTGTAAAAAACCTTTGATGGCACCTTTAAGAGTAATTTTGGCAGTAAAACAGAACAATCCCTACACATCCCAGAGACAGTTGAGAGTGAAACAGTATTGTAAACACGTTTAAGAGAGTTACAGAACAGCAAGAAAAAAATAAAATAAACGGAAATAAATCAGAATTTATTGCGAGTGGCCAAAAGCTCTCAAACTGCCTGAGGGTGGCTATAGGCAGCAAGTGTACAGAGAGAGATTTACACTTGCTCTCCTCAAGCCATCTTCAACAGCCTGCTCCCACAGACACAACATATGGCCTTTGGACTCTTAAAATACATATTTACAAGTATTTGCATCTACTGCTTCTATTATGTAACCATATGAAATTAAGGATTAATTATATGTAATTAAGGATTTCATATTCACAGCTCAACAGTATGTGTTTATCTTTGATCTAAAAGTAATTTTCACACTCCAGACCGCATGTCCATTCCATGCAAAACCACCTCTGTGTACATAACATTGAACAACAGACCATTTATATATAAAAACAAATATGATTGTAGCTTTTAATCGGCAGGCCATTTAATTTATAAAATACACTATGTGGCATATAAGCATTACAGAAAACATTTAGTGCTCCACTCCACATTAATAAACAAGAGTAAAACCATAATCAACATCTCCTACAGCAGGGGTGTCCAAACTATAGCCCACGGGCCAAATGCGGCCCGCAGCTTGTCTATTAAAATATATTACATGTGGCCCTCCATGCGTAATTTACAAATCATGCAGTTTCACAATGTCAACACAAGGTGGCAGTACTATATTTTAGGCCAGGAAAACAACGCGAAACGAAACAGTGCTACTTGTGCGCACTGTGCAGCGCTCGACTCACAAGCTCACAATTGTGTTTACTTGCGGAGTGTCTCAATCACATGACCATTAAACAGCCAATAAGAAGTGTTCGAGTTCGGCGTAGAGGCTGCAAGTGCAAGCTGCAAATATGCCTGTGATTCAATTTAGTTTAAAGCCATTTGAAACAGCGCTGACTGAATCAACAATACTAACATTAACGTGCAAATCTGGAGAAACTTTGAGCCAATCCAGTTAGAATACTTTTTTAACCAACAATTCAACAACTCATGGATTTACAGCAGTACACTAACTGTAAACGTGGTATTTTGTCAGAAATGTAGGTTAATGTCTCATTTTATTTAATGTAGATATGTATTAAATGAGTAATAAAGGCCAAATTACAGACCATTTTTTGCCATAAACTTGCAGAATTGTGCATTTGTATTTATATTAAATGTGTTTATAGACTAAATACCATAAACCATTCTAGATATAACAATATTTTTACTTTTTACCATGTAGTGAGGTGCCATGTGTGGTTTTACCTGCGGTGATCTAAGTACTTTTTAATTTAATTTAAGTTTTTTAACTTTTTAAGTTCTAATAATAATAGTAATAATATTTAAATTTCACCCTTTAAAAACCATGTTGTTAAAAGTTTTACAGATATTGTTTGTGTATTAAATTTACATCTCTGCCCTATCTCAAGCTACTCTACTGTCAGCTTAAGCTTTTGTCATATCTGTCATGTTTTCAAGAAACAAAACATGTAATATTATATATATATATATATATATATATATATATATATATATATATATATATATATATATATATATATATATATATATATATATATATTATATAAATATATAAAATAGAAAAGGAATCAGCCCTCCAGATGTGTCCACAACACTGAATCTGGCCCCCTTTTAACAGGGTTATTTAGGATTCTATTAACATCATTTATGACATCTGTGTCTCCGTCACACATCTGACAAATAGTTTACTCACTTGACACGAATGCTAATGAAGTGCCGCAGCGATGTGGAGGAGGGACGGTGACAAGCGCATGTCAGCATGAGTTCTCAAGGCAGTTGGCTTTTAGCAGCAGTAAGATGAACTGTTTACAGTTTCGTTCACCACCGCCGACCTTTTTCTGTGGCGTTACCTTCATTTGAGCCCCCCAAAAGAAGCAGTGACAACTGAAAAGAGCTGCTCAGAATTTTTGCATCTATTGTCACAGTTTTCAAGTCTAATAATGGCAGTATTAGTATTACCTTATAGCATGAGCATCTAATGACAGGTGAAAAACATACAATTTCAAATAAAATACAGCAACAAATACTTCTTATCATTGAGTAATGAGTATCCTACTAAATGGTAGCTCCTACTCATCCATCACTATGAACCTATCATCATTACTTTGATAGGATACACTCTGCCATCACACCTACTTTCTTACCGGATTCTGATATGTCCACGACAAATCAATCAAACTGTAACTAAAATTAGTTTAGTTAATTTAAGTGCTCAAATTCAAATGTACTAATATTTACAGTGATAGAAGAACAACAATAATAATAGTATTAATTCTGGTAACACCTTACTTTAAGGTGACGTAGTTGCACTTTACTTCATGTACTTACTATAGTAATAACAGTAAATTATGCATAATTACAAGAAACTAACCCTAACCCTAAATCTATAGTAAGTGCATGTAGTTAATTAACATTACTCAGTACTAGTTAGTTACAAAGATAAGTAATACTTAGTCTTGAGTAAATTCAATCACAGTTCAAAAGTCTGCTGGTTTTTGTTACAGACCCACTGAAGTGTCTTGGAATGTGCAGCATTATTCAATGTGTTGATGTCATTTCAATTGAAACAGGAAGACAGGGCCCCGCCCCTTTTTTAAAATAGCCAATAGCATTTTGTTTATTTCACAGCTCGGCCAGAGCCATTAATCTCAGTAAAATATCTGTTTCCTTTTAATATCTAACCGTTTATCCTCCTAATCTCCTCTTTATCACTTTAAAATATAGCATTCTGTGCAGAATTTAAATGGGATCGATGCCTTTTGTGGTCTGAGCCGACTCTCGGATATGATCCGCTCTGTGCTCTCGTGTCCCTGGACCAGAGCAGACTGTGCTCGCGCTGCGGCGGTTCGCGTCATACTAACGCGAAAATGGCCTTCATTCGCTTCAATAGAAAGCATATTTACACTGTCTGAAGCTTTCCCTATTCTCTATATAGTGCACTCTGTGCCATTCACCATGTAGAAACTAGTAAGTGTGTGTGAACAAATGACCGATTTCAACTGCAGTTTCAGTGTCTGTTTATAGTGCTTTTGACCACCATCATCAAAATCATCATTATAATCAACTGGACTGCTTGTTGAGTAAACTTTACTAGATTTATAACCTGTCCCAGATGAACAAAGAACAGACATGGGCAGACAGAAAGATGTGGACTGTGGCTCACTGGTGGTCATGTGGCCATAATTAGATTTTATTTATTAAATTCAATTTACTTTATGGCCAATTTGTTGAGCTATATCAGAACACACCCAGATCATTCGTTCACTCTATACTTCTCACAAAGAAATCTTCACTAACAGACTATATTTCAACCTCCACTCATACAGTTTCTTTAGCCACCTATTCATTTATAGTGTCTTTAGTACCTCCAAATTCAGCTGCGCTTATCTAGGCCATAGTGAGAACTTGCTTGCTTATTCATCCAGAAAATACTCAGCTAAAGTTGCTCTTCACTGCTGAGTGGAAACCAGTTTTTCTTGTCATAGTCCAGTAGCCCTTATCATATGAGAAGTCAGGATTTCAGTGTTGAGAGCAGTCCCTTGATCATCGCTAGAATAGAATCTCTCCCGGGAGCTATTCAAAACAAGCACAGAAAGGGCCTGAACCTCTGAACGGCTTCCCTGCAGGAGGCTCTGTATTCAATGGAGGCTGGAATTTATGTTTCTCTGTGTGCTATGTGTAGTGGACATGAAATATCACCCCATCTGTTCTTACCATAAAAGCTCTGTGCACTTCTCTCTTTCCACTACCTCCTCCTTCCTTTAACTTTCGGAACTTGCCCAGCATGCTTCTCTATCTCCTCTCTCTGCTCTCACTTTCCCATTGCCTTAAAGAACCCCTACTCGGTAACCTGATCAATAGTGTCTTTACAGGTCCACCTGGAGCTGAATACCTCCTGGTGCTTTCACAGGTAAAAGCCTAAGGGTGACGCAATTTACTTTCTATGATTTCTAACACTCCCTTAGTTTCAAAGATAAAAAGTAATACTCTTGAGCAAATTCAATCGCAGTTCCTAAGTCTCTGCTGGTTTTTGTTAAGCTTGGTGTTTTAGTTCAGGTTTCATCCAGAATGTTACATCACATACTAAGCAGCCAAAACACAACAAAACCTAATCGCTTGGTAGCCTTGTTCACCGTGAAATCTCATTGGTCCACAGTATCCCTCTTCAAAACTGTTCATTAATCAACAAATATCTTCTAAATGAGTGTCATGTCATGCAGTAACTTCTTGTAACATGCTGGCTTATTCAGACCATGATATCCTTATTGAATATACCCACAGGATTACAGGAAAATCCTGGTTTCTATGCCATATCACATTACAAATATTGTGAGAGATTCTTCCACTCTGGAATCTAAAGATAAGCCCTGTCCCAAATGGCACACTTCATATGAACTCTTGGTATGTGGACTTAAAATGGCTGCCGTGTGCGGATGTCCATTAAGTCCATGGTAGGGTGTCCCATTTGTCATTTTAGGTTTCAGAAGGGTGCTCACGAAGAGAGCTTCGCAGCAGACTTCTTCCAGACATTCAAAGTGACGTTACGCCACGAAAGTGCAGGCTAATAGGAAGACCACGAGTGTTTAGGGTGCCATTTGGGACAGGCCCATAATATACTCTGTAAAATCCCTCTGCGGGAAGAAACTACTATCAAAAACACTCTGTGGTGTTTAATGGACACTACGAGAGAGATATGATTTACTCTATCTTCTTCTATTGTCTAATATAAAAACCCAGACACAAACACAACATGTTACATCCAATAACAATATCCATCTCAAGGCAGATGCCATACAACTGCATCTTAGCAACTAGTGAGTGTTAGAGATGAACCCAGAGTGAATCCATATTAAAGCAAATGTCTTGAAACAAACAAATCAATATCGGTTACAATATCAAATAATCAAGATTACTGATTAGACATTGTGGATTAAAGATTGAACGATCAAAGAACTGGGAAAATGATATGTAATAGTGCAAAGAAATGGCTTGTTTGGCATGAAGCATGTTGCATCCCTAATGTCCAACAAGTCATGATAACCAGCTACTAATGCAGAAGGAAGGAATTGCATTACAAGCAATTATCTGTGAGCTACTATACACACATTACTTGAATGTGATCACATTCTTCTCCTATTGTTCCAGTCAATTTTATGCTTCAAAAGCAATTCTACTATGAATATAGAGGTTATACAGAGGAATTACAGTCAAATCAGTTTGATCTGGAAGCTATACTCTGGAGAGGAGAGGGGGAAATTATGTAATCATGGAGAATGAGTATTGACAGAAGAGGACAGGCAGAACTGCCTTTAAAAATTATTTTCCATTTTCTTGACTGTGGTTTTAATAACAGTAAAGGAAACTGTGATTAGGTTGATTGCTTTCCATAAAACATCCCAAAATTAGTTAAAAGACCTATGAAAGGTTTGATGAGATAGCGATAATTTACAGTTTAGGTGAACTATGAGGGAAGGACCTTTTGATAATATCACTACAGGGAGTTGAGCATGGCCTAGGTTTCCACAAGGAGCCTACATAAATGTGAAGTTGGATTCTAAAACACCAGTCTTCGATTCCAGTCCAGATGTAACAGTTGATCCATGGAGAGCTGAATTCCATCTCTATGAGATGATCAAGACCCTCGTTCTGGAAACCTTGGCCAGACCACTGGAAAAACAAACACAAAACTACCAGCTTCTCCACTGACTCACATCTCCACTGAAGTTTCTAAGAATGCAAGCAATAAAAAAAGAAAAAAAGTCTTATACAATATAATCATGGAAAAATGTTTGGTTAGTAACCCATCCAAAAATATGGGAAGAATGCAAGAACTGATCAGAAGAAAGGTAAGACATGCAAACAAACAAAGATTGAGGTGTTTATAGATCTTATTTAACACTATGGAAAGCCGTAACTAGCTACATATCTTCTTATGATCCAGATTTGTCTCAACCCTTCTGGAAAAAGAAACAATTTAGGTGGTCAAGTTGTTTTTCGAGGAACACAGTAGATGCTTAGTTACTGGTCAAAGTCAGTCTACATCTTGATAATGATGGTCGACCAAGTCAACCATGGCTAATCAAATATCTAAACCAGCCTGAGCCTGTTAAGAAGAGATTTTGACCAAAAACTGGCTGGTGACAGTGATGTCATGAGTACTGAATAATTATTACATTTGAACGTCACATGATTCGTTTACAAAAAATGCAGAAAAGACACTATGATACTGTAAGTCATAGAGATGAACATAGCTGTAGTATGACTGGTTGGATGACTCATCTGATTGGCTAAAGAGCATGTAATTTAAAAAAAGTATTTGTGTATTCACAACCCTTTTTTGAGACAGTAATGACTCAATACTTGTTCAGCTCTGGCACTAAATTAGAATTACTCTTGATGGTTCCCACTTGACAAAATGGTCCCATTATGTCAAGTGGATGAAGCAATCTCAGGGTTATACACTGTAAATAAAACAAAGATTACTGGAGTACAAGAAAATACTGTTTCAGTTTTTCTACATGAAACTGTAAAATTGATTATGTCACTTGCAACTTTTGGTGAGATTTACTATCAATTTCTGCGTGATTTTTTTTTTTTTTTTTTTTCCAAACAACCACAGGAAGCTTTTTACATTCGCGAAAGCCCCGTTTACACCTACTATTAAAGGGTTAGTTCATCCCAAAATTAAATTTCTTTCATTAATTACACACCCTCATGTCATTCCAAACCCGTAAGACCTTCGTTCATCTTTAGAAGAGTTTTTTTTATTTTTTATCTCCCATAGAAAGCAATGAAATTCAAGGTCCAGAGAAGTAGTAAAGATATTGGTAAAAGTAGTCGACGTGACTACAGTCATTCCTCTACAGCCGAGAGTAAATTGTTGAATAAAGTCGTTATTTTTGTTTTATTTTAGTGCACAAAAAGTATTCTCAACGCTTCATAACATTAAAGTAGAACCACTGTAGTCACGTGGACTATTTTAACAAATGTCTTTACTACTTTTCTGGACCTTAAATGTGGTAATTTCATTGCTTTCTATGGGAGATAAAAAAAAAAAAAACATGAGGGTGAATACTTGTTGACAAAAATTTCATTTTTGGGTGAACTAATCCTTTAAGATGCATTTTGGTTGATCGGATCACAAGTGGACAATGCTAAATACAGGTGTAAACTCAGTCTTAAACGATTTGAGCTTGTCCACTTTTGACCAATTCCAGAGGTAGATGAAAACTCATTAAACCTTACTGCTTTCATAGTGTAGAATGCGGCATTTGGTCGAATATGTTCGAACAGCCACAAAAGACCACCTTCTTTCCACCTATTGACTTAATGCTCATTATGGGAAGTGCGCTAGCCAGGTTTGAAGAAAGGTTTGTCTTTTGGCTATCAAAGCAGAAACAAAAGCTGATGCTCTCCATATGTTTTTTCGTCATCTCCTGGAGCATTCATATGCAAATTGCGCAAGCTTATTTTGTACATTAGATCGAAAGATCTGAAAAAAAAAAAAAAACATACATTTTACCCACCCATAGACCATCCCCTCAAAGAATCAGGACAAAAGTGGTTGAAAGTGGACAAAAGAGACAGATTAAAAATACCAGATGTAAACAGGTATGTGTCTCCCTTGTCTACTTGTGATCCGATTGACCAAAATAAACCTTACTACAGGGTGTAAACAGGGACTAAATGTCTCTACAATGGTTAAGTGTAATTTACTTTGTCTGTGACTCAGCAAGATGGTGATTAAGGATCTTACATTGTTGCTCTTAAGAAGAAAGTGTGTGTGTGTGTGTGTGTGTGTGTGTGTGTGTGTGTGTGTGTGTGTGTGTGTGTGTGTGTGTGTGTGTGTGTGTGTGTGTGTGTGTGTGTGTGTGTGTGTGTGTGTGTGTGTGTGTGTGTGTGTGTGTGTGTGTGTGTGTGTGTGTGTGTGCTTTTGTTTATATTACATTGTGGGGACCAAATGTCCCCATGATGTAATATAAACCTGAGTTCACCTACATCGTGGGGACCAGCCAGCGGTCCCCACAATGTAAATGGGTTTATAAATCATATAGAATGAGTTTTTGTGAAAAAGTAAAAGTTTGCACAGTTTCCTGTGAGGGTTAGGTTTAGGGGTAGGGGCAGGGTAGGGGGATAGAATGTACAGTTTGTTCAGTGTAAAATGCATTGAAGTCTATGGAAAGTCCCCACAATTCACAAAAACAAACATGTGTGTGTGTGTGTGTGTGTGTGTGTGTGTGTGTGTGTGTGTGTGTGTGTGTGTGTGTGTGTGTGTGTGTGTGTGTGTGTGTGTGTGTGTGTGTGTGTGAGTGAGTGAGAGTGAGAGTGAGAGTGAGAGTGAGAGTGAGAGTGAGAGAGAGAGAGAGAAAGAAAGAAAGAAAGAAAGAAAGAAAGAAAGAAAGAAAGAAAGAAAGAGAAAGAAAGAAAGAAAGAAAGAAAGAAAGAAAGAAAGAAAGAAAGAAAGAAAGAAAGAAAGAAAGAAAGAAAGAAAGAAAGAAAGAAAGAAAGAAAGAAAGAAAGAAAGAAAGAATGCAGCTCTTTCTGAAGGGCCATTAGTTTTTGATGTCAGCTAAGTGGGTTGGTTGGTTTGTTTGATTGGCATGCAGTTTTAGCAATGCTGCTCTTTAAGTGCTGTAGTGAGATGCAATTAATACTGGCTACACAAGTGGTCCAACTGACAGCAACTGTCCGAGGTATTACAATCCAAACACGTAAACTGCTCTTGCTTAATTTCAACAGATGGACTGCCCACCCTCAACTTGACAGACAGGCGGCAGGCAGGGTGTCTATTATCCTGTCTTTAGCCCAGTCACCACCGCAACAATGCTTAACAAGCTTGTCTGCAAGGTTAACGCTTCACCCAATCCTGTCAAGCCGAGACGTTGTAATACATGGCAAGTGGAAAAAGAGCTAATTCCATCCCTTCCATACAGGGTGAGAAAGAGAGAGAAAGAGAGAGAGAAAGATGAGCAAGGGGGAGAAATTAGAACCGCACTGTGATGGGGGACATCATGGCCTAGTCTTGTCAAACAGCATTAAGACTCAGAGGAAAAGGAAACGCTAGGGGCTGACAGGAAGTAGCATAACCATTACATTAGCACCATTATCACTGGCTGTGCGTATGAGTAACTGTCACAAAGACAACATTAGGGCAAATTTCTTTTCCAAAAATAAAGAAAACAGAGAGAATGAGAGAGAGAGAGAGAAAGTAAGGAGTTTTAAGTGACTAATAGGAGCTGCTTTAATTCAAATGGGCCCAGGACAAAATATTTAGATGCCAAGGATTCCCAAATATGCCGACAGTAATGTGAGGGACCACCCCATTAGCACAGTAGCTATGTTAATGTCTCCACACATCCTTTGGCTAGCGTTACAGTTAATGATCACACTATTCCGATCACCAGCTCAGCGCAGCGAGAGAGCGGCCGACCGAGGATAATCTCTTTGGGAGGTCGATGGACGCCACGTGCAAGACCCACAGGACGTTCATGTGTTTCAAGCTCAGTCTGGCTAACATGCTTGTCTCAATAAGACATGCAATAAGACAACTGTAAGTACGGAATAAGTGAAAGTACCTTTGATACTGACGATGCAAAAAAAATAAAATAAATAAAAATATTGATACCAAATGTGGAATAAAGTAACAGCTCTCATTCAAATAGAGAGAGCTGATACTGACAGAGAGAAACATCACTATGTTTCTATAAACAACTCATTATAATAAAGGCACAGTGAAATGTGACATTTATTAAAATGGGTTTATGTAAAGATTGTATTAAGTTTATTTAAATTAAAAGTTAGATATTTTTAAGCCTATGTTAAAAAAATATGGCTTTCAATTATACTGTAATGTAATAAAATAATTAAAATACACAGATTTTGATGTTGTTTCTACATTAATTTGGAAATGTATTGTAGAAATAAGGATAAAAATGTAAAAACATTATTTTAATGTAAGGTGCGATAAATCACTATTAATTCGTTTTTTTATCGATTGACAGCACTAATATAATAATATAAAATAGCAGTAATATATAATATAATATAATATAATATAATATAATATAATATAATATAATATAATATAATATAATATAATATAATATAATATAATATAATATAATATAATATAATATAATATAATATAACAATGCAACAGTTTCATATCTACTAGGGATGCTACAATTCACAATATAATATTGAACCGTTAGGTACGACATCCACGGTTCAACACGCACTTGTGAATTGCATTTTTTTTTCTGGTTTTGCGTTTCATTTTTTTTATTTTTGCATGTCACATCCACGTTTTTCCTCAGGGCACATATTTACATTTGGTGCTGCCCGTAAGCCACTGTTCCTTACCTAGAGCTGTCAAAATGACTGAGGAGTAGATGACTTTTTAGTGTCGCTGCTTACAAAAACTTCCCCGGATTACTGTAAATATGTCCATTGCATTGTGAGGCTGTCAGCTGTCACACGTCCAGTAAAATAGAGAAGGGCAATAAACATTTCAAGTTACATCGAAAACTCTGAGGGTGAGTATTACGCTATCGTATACTAGCAAATCTAGCTAATATTGCTGGATAACGCAGATATGATGAGCACTTAAACAGGGTTTAACGTTAAAAGCCATTCACCTCAAGGAAACAGAAATTATTAGTTCACCTCTCGAGTCTTCTAGTCCAAGTTAATCTTGGACCATGTATACAACGCTCCTGCAGACATTCACTCTGATCAAGGCACTGGCCACTCGCACATACTTCAGCCTTCAGGGCTGTGTGTAAATAAGAGGACATACTGATCAGGACAACATCGGCCCTGTGTCCTCTTCGGCAGTGTCACACTGTGTACATTTCTCACACAAACAACTGAACACAGCTCCCAGCGGCAAGGCCAGAGAATGTGTGTTTGTGTCTGGCCAGATGGGCCTCTCAGCATGCCACTGCTGTCACACTCACACACATATTCTAACACAAAAACAACTCTTCAGATTCACACACAAACACTGACTCATAAACAGACTTGCACACACACACACACACACAACCTCCCAGGCAGATGACAACCATGCTAACCTCGTCTGAGCATGGCCCTGTGATTAGTGAATGAACGCATACACCCACATGTGCTCTCCATGGTAGGGCTAAACAACATGGCTATTTTTTTAGTCAATATTCAATGTCAAACAGCCATTGTAACCAATTAAATGTATAATGTAATTAATTATGAACAAGTACTAATATTTTTTTTAAAAAATGTATAAAGTTCTGCAATATTTGTGTGGAAACTGTCACATTTTCTCCTATGATTCTTTGATTTTTCTTTTGTATGATTCATTTTCTTTTGTAACATTATATATAGTGCATAGTTTTACCAAAAACAGTGGTTTAAAATTAAAAATGTTGGAGAATACATCACATTTTTAACAAATCGCTGAATCAAAAAGTATCAAACTGGTTCACTGAAACAGACATTCTGAACTAACAACAAATGCTATTGAATGCTAATAAATGCTATTCATTTCACTAATGAAGTTTAAATCAGAGACACAACTGAAATAGAGATGGATTGACACAAATCTAATTACACTCCTTAGGAAAGTGTGACCAAATAAGTAACATTAAAATTGCTGCAATATATCACCCAGCTCAAATAATTTCCTGTCCTCTATCAGCTACTCAAATCAATATAATATGTCAATATTTTTAGAATTTGCTAGAGAAGTCAGTAACAGCACAACAGAAGATAACTTCATTATCAAATCAAGACCACAAATTAAGACAGCCCCTTTAAACCGTACTGTAACCATACATAGTTGTGACAGCTCTCATAATGAATATTTCTAAACATGTCACATTCCTGCAGCCTCTAATTACCACTGTGTTACGAGAGACGCATGTTCATATATCTCTGTCATACATGCCTAAAGGAGCTTGACAAAGAGGTGGATGTAGAGAGTACCGCTGAGTGTTTTCTTTTCCCTGACTGCAGGGTCTTATCAGGAGGAGGTAATACGTCAGGCGTTGGAGTCTGCCGCTGGGTTTATGTTTATATATGGCTGCTGTTTGTGAATCTGGGATTTACTGCAAATAGAAGAGAGTGCCTAGATATATTTGTATCAATACTGTGTGCCTTTTGCCCCATGCTGGTGAGCCTTTTAACCCATGTGTAGGATATAAGGCCCACCTTGTCACCTCATACATTCATAAGATTTTTAAACAAAGCAAATCACTTTTATGATTTATTTTCACATAAAATATGTTGTTCCATCAATGTTCTGTACTCATACACTATGGGAGTAGTGAAAAGAAAACATTTTTCTTAAGGTGTGCCTTAAGCCTCGGTGTACCCTATATACTGTATATATGCACACACTAGACTAGATAGATAGATAGATAGATAGACAGACAGACAGGCTCCAGCATCCCCACAACCTTACATAGAACAAGCAGTTTGTAAAACGGATGGATGGATAATCCTGTTTTCCTGGCCGTATGTGATATGACTGCTCCTCTGGATCCTATCAACCTTCCCCAGGGTCGCCCGCCAGATTCCCCGTTTTTCTAAATCAGTGCTCTTCACACAGGCACTGTAGTGGACAGCTGTTCAGGGCTCAGGAGAGGGCAGCCAAGGGTTCTGAAGCCAAGACTGTGAACAATATTTTGTGTGACAGCAATATAAAGGTGAGTCAGAGCTGTCAACTGAGTCAACTCACCAGGAAACATTGAGACCCATCTGCTGGAACTTCAAACCCACGTATAGATAGACACACACAAACGTACGCACACACACAACTGTGAACAGACTCTCTCATTTGCACAATCACACAGACAAGCAAAAAATGCAAGATGGGCTCCTCTGGCCTAGAAAAAAAAAAAAAAAAAACCTAAGAGAAATCAGATTTTAAACTAGAAATCTAAATATAGTAGTATAAAACACAGGTTTATTTCCACTAAAATATTAAGCAGAATAACTGTTTTCAACATTATTAATAATAATAAATGTTTCTTGAGCACCCAATAAGCATACTAGAATGATGGGTTCTGAAGGATCACATGACACTGCTTCTGAAAATTCAGCTTTACCATCACAGGGGGATTTTTTTTTTTTTTATGTATTTAAACAGAAAACTGTTATTTCAAATTGTAATAATATTAACATTACTGTTTTTACTGTATGTTTAATTAAATAAATGCAGCCTCAATGAACATCTCAAACATTTGAAACATTTTAGTGTACATACATGCATAAGTACATGCATAAACCAATTATGAAACTGTGGTTAATAAACTACACTGTTTAACAGAATACATATTAATCCATTGTTTACATATTCATCATCAACTGTTTGCTAGAATCAAACTGAATGTAGCCATGAAACATGTGTATGTTTGACACGTGCCCTAGAAGACAAACTCACACCTGTGCAGCACAATATACGCAGCTGAGTAGGAAAAAAAAAGGTGAGGGAGAAAGAGGATGAAAGAGTGAAGAAAAGGAATTTAATTCCCCGCCATCCAGCGTAACTCAAGTTTATAGCCATTGCCTCAGTGTTTGATAAAAGCTTAAAGTGTCCTAGCCATCACTTCCCTCAGCCTGCTCCATGAGAGATGGATTTGTCTGCTCTTAATTCAGCCATGGGCAGAAATACACATGATGAACGAGAAAGCTGTGCTCTCTTTCTCTCTCTCTCTCTAACAAGGACAAATGGTACCTGTACCCTTCCTGTCTACAGCTTCTATCTATGGGAAAGTGTGTGCATACTTATGTGTTTAAAGGTATATTTCACCCACCAAAAAAGAAATTCTGCCGTCATTTACTCTCCCTCATGTGGTTCCTATGGAAGCTTGTTTCTGCCATTGAATAAAAATCAAAAAAGGTATAATTGTGACTTTTTATCTAGCAATTCTTACTTTTTTCCCCTCAGAATTGTGTGGTATAAACTCGCAATTGCGAGTTATAAACTCAGAACTGTGTGATAGAAACTCGAAATTGCGAGTTATAAAGTCATAATTGTGAGTTTATATCACAATCGCGAGAAAAAAGTCAGAATTGCGAGTTTATATCTTGCAATTGTTTATATTTTTATACACACAATTTTTAGTTTATAACTTGCTAGTTTATAACTTTTTCCCAGAACGAATGTGAAACATATACAGTGCTCAGTGTAAATGAGTACACCCCCTTTGAAAAGTAACATTTTGAACAATATCTCAATGAACACAAAAACAATTTCCAAAATATTGACAAGACTAAGTTTAAAATAGCATCTGTAGAACTTATAAAATGAAAGTAAGGTTAATAATATAACATTTTTTAGTTTTACTCAAATTAGGGTGATGCAAAAATGAGTACACCCCACAACTAAAACTACTACATCTAGTACTTTGTATGGCCTCCATGATTTTTAATGACAGCACCAAGTCTTCTAGGCAAGGAATGAAAGTTGGCGACATTTTGCAAAATCTATCTTTTTCCATTCTTCAAGAATGACCTCTTTTAGAGACTGGATGGAGAGTGATGCTCAACTTGTATCTTCAGAGTTCTCCATAGGTGTTCGATTGGGTTCAGATCAGGAGCCACTGAATCACTTTCACCCTTTTCTTCTTCAGAAATCCAACAGTGGCCGTAGATGTGTGTTTAGGATCAATGTCATGTTGGAAAAGTGCACAACGACCAAGGACACGGAGTGATAGTAGCATCTTCTTTTTCAGTATAGAGCATTAATCTGTGAATTCATGATGCCATCAATGAAATGCAGCTCCTCAACACCAGCAGCACTCATGCAGCCCCTCATAAGGACACTGACACCACCATGTTTCACTGTAGGCACCATGCATTTTTCATTGTATTCCTCACCTTTGCGACGCCATACAGTTTTGAAGCCATCAGTTCCAAAAACATTTATCTTGGTCTCATCACTCCACAGTATAGAGTCCCAGTAGTCTTCATCTTTGTCAGCATGGGCCCTGGCAAACTCTAGTTTTTTTTTTTTTTCCTGGGCTTTAGGAGAGGCTTCTTCCGTGGACGGCACCCATGCATGACATTCCTCTGCAGTGTATGCCGTATTGTGTCACGGGAAATACTAACCCCAGTTTGGCTTTCTACTTCTTTAGGTAACTGCAGTAAACTTGCATGCCAATTTTCTTCAACCCTTTTCATCAGAAGACGCTCCTGTCGAGGTGTTAACTCCCATGGATGACCTGGACGTCTCTGTGAGATGGTTACAGTTCCATCTTTTTTAAATTTTTGTATCACTTTTGCTACAGTATTCTGACTGATAAGTAAAGCTTTGTTGATCTTCTTGTAGCCTTCACCTTTCTGTTGTAAAGAAATTATTTTCTTTCTCAGGTCTTGTGACATTTCTCTTCCATGTGGTGCCATTGCTGACAGCATGAAATGGGAAGGGGTTTTAACACCCTTTTATAGTCAACTGTCTGCTGGACACCTGTGTAGTGAATAATTAGACTCACCTGTGGTTGAATTCTTGTTAAATTAGACATTTGCAGTCTAAAATTTAGCTTTATATTATTAACCTTACTTTCATGTTATGAGTTGTTATCAGTTGTTATACAAAACTTGTTTTTGTGTTCATTGAGATATTGTTTAAAATGTTACTTTTCAAAGGGTGAGTACTCATTTATGCTGAGCACCATATATTGGTTTTATCATTTTCAGTTTTTAAATAGTTTTAAATATAATTTAAATTGATTTTACACACTTAAAGCAATATCTTATCGCATATTGAGTATCGCATTATTTAACAAGGTATCGCATATCACATTTTTTTTCAATATCACACAATCCTAGTCAGAATTGGGGAATATATACTTGTAGTTGTGAGGTCTTTTTTTTTTGGACTTTAGAATTGGACTTTATAACTAGCAATTGTGAGTTTATCTCTCACAATTCTGAGAAAAGTAGTCAGAATTTGGAGAGAAAAAAAGCCTTGTTGAAAATAAATATTACCTTTTTTTATTTTTTATTTAGTGGTAGAAACATGCTTTCATAGATTCCAAACCCATATATGACTGAGCATTTAAAAAAATAAAATACTAGCCATATCCAATAACAATGAATGGGAAAGCTTCAAAAAGGATTCAAATGCACCATAAAGGTTTCCAAAAACTTGCCCAAGTCATACTGTGGCACTGTGTGAGGAACAGACTGAAACATAGGTTGTCAACTTCAAAAATCAGTGGGTGAACTGTTCCTTTAAGCGTACATGAGTGTGTGTGTGTTCAATGTAGTGTGTGTGGACATCTGATTGCTTGCTCTGTAGTGGCAATTCCTCTGTGTAAACATGCCATAAATACTCATTAGTAAAAACAAGAGGATGTCACAAACACACACAAACACAAAGAGCAAGAGAGCAACACCTCGCAGCAACAATAACAAGAGTGACTAATTTAATTAGCACCATAAAACAAGTCCAAAAAAGCCGGAGCCCGTCCGCTTCTCATTCATCCTTAATGACAGAGTTAATCAGCAGTGTCTTTACACATCTAATCTTAGAGGACACAATCTCTATTCCCCTCTCTCTCTCTCTCTCTCTCTCTCTCTCCCCGCTTTGGCACTTTTGTAAATCAGTCCACACTTTTGTCATTGTGTAATGTCTGGAAGATCCAACAAACCACCAGCCTGCCTGTAAAACCTGGTGTCATATTAATTACCTCCTCCGATTAGATCAGTAATAACTCGTACGCTGCTACAGAGACGACTAATGATCATCAACAATTACTTGATTCAAATGAGCTCCGCCTTAATGGAGTCAGATTGGCGCACCTCTTCCGTTCATTCTCAGTGAAGACAGACTGACATTATACACAGCTCTGAGAAATTAACATGACTGTAGGTTTGCATCATCTCAGTACACAATCTGATTATGATTTAATTATGTAAAGATATTCATAAAAAACACTGAAACAGAGCAGTGCTTTATTGAGCTAAACTGTAATTAGGGGAAATACAAAGGGATCACAGACAGAAGCCCATCCAGAAGAGGACTATTATCTTTGACAATTATATATAACTAAAATGAAAATATAAAAATAAAAGTCAATTCAAAATACTACTAAACTATAATAGCATGTAAACACTGCACCAGAGTTATGGGTAACAATAAGATCATCTAGATCTTGGTTTCTAATCATGATAAAACCATTATGCAGCTCTGTCTGACACCAATTTTACTCCAACCAAATGCTGAAGCTCATGCACTTGTGGGAAATCATAGATCAATCCTTTCAAGCCTTTAAACTAAAGGCCTAGCAACAAAATTGATCAAATACATCAATGCTCCCAGTTTCTGTTTGAAAAGATAACATTCATGACTTCTGGACACATAGTGAGATAAAGTTAGACTCACAGGTCGGTGTTTCTTCTGCAGGTGCTTCTTCTTCTTGCTGTGTGTATGGGCCAGGCGAGGGTTGTTCTCCTGGTCTGAGTTGTGGTGCTGGTGGTTGTTGTGGTTGAGTCGGTCCTTGTGTAGGTCCAAGCTCAGTCCGTTTGGCACTCGGCCAGGCTTCTTCTTGCGTAGCGGTCCTGCCTGGTTCTGCCTCCGCTCGTGAGGCTTCAGGGTCATGTCCTTCTGACAGAAAAAAATATGAGATATGAGTATAAAGCAATTTTTGGATTAAAAATTTTTGACCCATTAAAGGCGACATGCAATCAAAATTGAATCTTTTTCCCTTTTATAATACATCTTATGGTGCACAATTCATCAGTTTTTTGCCCTTCAAAATCAGGAGTGCCATTCATTCCCATTATAAAGCTTGGAAGAGTCTGGATATTTTTTAATATAACACTGACTGTGTTCGTCTGAAAGAAAATAATCATATACACCAAGGATGGTTTGAGGGTGAGTAAATCATGGGATAAACATGGGATAAAAACATTTTTTGGGTGAACTATTCCTGGTGGGTGGTGGGCGAAAACAAAAATTGGTAATATTACTTTACAGTCCAATCAAATCTCAGTAAATAAAATTCAGCCTTGCCAGACAATTTACTACTGTTCAAATGTTAAGAATTTTAAATTTTTATTTTTTTATTCAGCAAGGACACATTACATTGATCAAAAGCAACAGTAAAGATATTAATAATGCTACAAAAGATTTCTATTTCAAATAAATGCTGTTCTTTTGAATTTCTATTTATCAAAGAATTCTGGGGGGAAAAAGTAGTTTTCAAAAAAATTAAGCAGCACAACCTTTTCTTAAAGTGTTTCTTGATCAGCAAATCGGCATATTAGAAGGATTTCTGAAGGATGATGTGACACTAAAGAAGTAATTCTTGCTGAAAATACAGCATAAATATTCAAATAGAAAACATAAATATTTAACAATATTACTGTTTTTACTGTGTTTTTGATCAAATAAATGCCTTGGTGAGCATAAAAGACTTCTTTCAAAAAACATTTAAAAATGTGTATATTCTGTTTCACTCTGAAATATGTAACATTATGGAATTGAGTGTGATGTAAATGAGATGCAAATGCTGTTTCATGTCTTTCAGGACCATTAATAAACAGCATGAAGACCATTCCTGCTATAGACTGGATATATTGTTTGTGCTAAAAGATGTTACACAACATAAGCAGTGCACGCTCCAGTAGGCGTATGCTTGTCTACCTCCAGCAAACATTGTTCTGCCAAGCTGCTAAATAAAATAATCTTTACCCCACAGAAAAACAAGCATTCTGAAAAAAGGAGTCTGAAGATCAGCAAAGGAAGCAGAGGCGCAGCGCTCCGGTCTGACACAGAACTTTCTCATCCACTGAGGACTCTAGACAGGAAGATCAATATTCAATATGACAAAGCAGGGGAGCTGTGTATCGCCACATATCTCTGCTTACAGAACGAATCAATTACATTATTATACTCCAGCTACGGAGAGATAGATACTTCCCGTGCTGAAAACAATACACTAAAGGAAGGAAAAATGAGACATTCAATACAGTTCAGAGTAGGAACGCCTACTAGGAACAGCACAGTGACTTGGCAACTTGTAGCGATTTTATTTTTTACAGTGTATAATAATAATAATAATTCACAAAATTGCTGTTTTACTGTATAAATAAATTCAGCATTGGTGAGCACAAGGTACTTTTCAAAAACATTTTTACTGATTCCCAAACTTCTGAACAGTAGTGCATATATTTTTTTTACCAAACATTCTGTAAACAATTCTGAGTGCTGAACCAAATTAATAATTAAATCTGAGCTTTGAATCAATACACTGAAGCTTACAGTTTGAAATGATTAAAAAAACTAATCTATTCTAATGTAATTTTTGCTACTGTAGTTTAAAACTCTGCCTAAACGTGCTTTCATACATCATAAGGAGGGATTGCAAACCTATTTTAATTACACATTCTTTCAAAATCGCAATGGCAAAATAAAAAATGCATTACAATCTTTGTCCAAAAAAATGACAAGAGGGAGCAGACCAGTTAAAAAAGGATGGGCAGCAGAGTGCTGTTTTTAATGTAAAAATAATGAACATATGCCTCTCCACAGGGCCAAAGTTTTCATATCTTACTTCGGAGATGTAGAAAACTGTTCTTTTTATCTCATTTTCAAGAGCTTCGCTTTTTTTTTTTTTTTTTTATAAAATGACAGCTCCTCTAACGCTCTTCATTTTAAGCTCTGTGCATGTTTGTGATTAAAATTAATGTTAGTGTGTGATAAAAATGAGTAATGGCACTGTTTCTTCGCTTAAAAAGCCTTCAGTTTTATCAGCAGATGTCTCCATAGACCAGTCCAGCAAAATTAGCAAATACTGCATATAAACAAAGTTTATACTCCAAGACTTCAGGTGATTAAATCCACCATTTCTCAAATGTAAAGCAATGTGTTTTTAAGTATCTGATGCAAACTGTATGTACTGTAGAAACCTTCTACTGTGCAAGTGTGTGTGTGTTTGTGAGCAGATACATCATCAGAACTCATCCGCCTGCGGGGCAGATCCATCATGTTGTACTTATGTACTAAATCAGATTACATGCTTCAGAGACATTACATGTTTAATAGCCTTGTTCATGTACTTGAAGTCAGAGGCATCAAAAGAACTCTTGGCTGAGCAGACGGAGCATGTCAGGACTGCAAGATACAACAGGCTGATAACCAGCCATCAACTCTTCAGCTCTGATAGAGCACTCTGGGTATTTGTGCTCAGGGACAACCTCTATTCATTCCATATCTCTCTAGTCAGTGATCAGAATCATTCAGACTCAAAAAAAAAAAAAAAAAAAAAAATCAAGCTGGGCTTGATTCATTTCCGCTGCTTGAGAGGAGAAGCTCTTCTTAAACGACATCTAGACGAGACTAAGACTGTGTTCAGACATACTTATCTTTGAAAGGAAGGAAGTAGAATTTGGGTAATGGAAACTCAAATGAACAGATGATTTGACAAAACTTGCAGTGTATATCCCACAGTGCATTTGACCTCTTTTAATGTGATAAATGACTTAAACTGCATTAGTAATATGACAAAATTAACAATAATTAGAACATTTTATTTTATCACATAGTTTGAAAATATACACACCATATATGACACCAAATTATTATACAAATAACTGAATATTTATTTCTAAAATTGATGGCATTTGTAATGGGAAAATTCTAGTCCTATCAATTAAACATGCAATTTAAAGTTGGCATGAAACTAAAGTTGTGAGCGGCTTTTCAAACAAGAAAAAAATGTACAGCAAGACTTGATTTTGTCCATCGGGATTCGGGAATTGATTGTGATTGATCATTGTGGTTTGCAAGTGGGAGGGGAAATTATTTTGTTTAAAGATTAAGAGGGATTAAGAGAAAATTAAAATTATGTGCACAGGTAAATCATTTATAATAAACACTGCTATATTCCTTTAAAAAAATAATAATTGTCTGTTTTAATTTCATGGTGACTTTGACAGGGTCATGTGACAACAACGTAGCATAATACAATTTGAAACTAGGGCTGCGTTATATTGGAAAAACTGAAATTGCGATATTTTGTTTTTCTGCGATATATACTACAATATGAAAATTTCACCAAATGACTTGAATAGCTCTATTAATCATTCTATAATGATTGGTGTGATTTTGTAGGGGAGTGAATCTGCATAGAAAATAATAAACAAGCATAGATAAATACAAAAGATAAAAATGAAATAAACAGTGCTTTCTGTTTTTCAGGTAAGTCTAATAGCATTCAGGAAAAGAAATTGAATAATCAAATGTAAATTAACACTGTACAGCCTTCCTTGTATAAATTAAACATAATTAATCTGTGTTAAAACTACAAAAAGGTGATTTTCTCTTTGTATTTTGTTGTTTGATAAAAATTAATGAGACAGCAGCAGGTTTATTAGGTTGCTGTCACTTTAAGACCAAATGCACAGATCCATTAATAAGCATCTGTTTTAGTTGTTTGTGTTTACTTAAGACATAAGAGACTGTGTTTACAAGCATAATCGACGAGATTTTGCATGCATGTGTCTTTTCAAGCACAAATAGACATGAAAGAGAACTGAACTCGGCTCTATGTGAGCACAGAAAACAGTGTGCAAGGTCCGAATTGAGTTCTCTTTCGCCTCTTCAAGCACTTGAATGGTTTAAAATCACTTGAATGTTTAAACTAATAGGACCTAAAACACATGCAAATGATCAACTTTCACTCTATGATGGATCAGCTAAGATCCTTATACTTTACATCGCAGATCCTGCTACGTGACTATCACGGATGTGCACATCGCAATATCTATGTTAAAACGTTACATTGTGCAGCTCTATTTGAAACCATTATAATGGCATACAATTTAAAGTGATTTTTTTTAAAAATTGTATGCAGTAGGCAGTATATTCTGAACAGAAGTATCTATCCCTTGAGTATCTAAGTCAATAATGTAGATTATCCTTCTTGTATTTTTTTCAAAATACATCAGATTTTAATCAAAAGTGCCATAAAAGCATACAATAAGCAATGCTGTATGAAGGGAGACTTTAGAGAAAGGTGGAATCTAAGGCGTTCTGGAAACTGGCAGAAAAGTGCAAGAGATTATTGAGGATATGGAAACTGAGTTTGTCAAGTATACTGAGCGTGAACCTGAATGGCTTTTCCACAGCAATCACTTCCATGATCACTAGTGCTCGAGTATGTGCTGAACTAGCGCCAAGGTAGGTTCTGGGACACATAATTCAACGGATGGGCCTAATTTTGTGGGCTTTTCTTCTGCGGGAACAACAACGATCTTTTGACAACATGGCAAACTTCATTAATCCATCTGTAAGCACATCTGGCCCTAATGTGCATCTTTCAGAGTGAATTAAGTATAACAACATGTGATGCTCTAAAGCTGGCAGAGGAAACACTAGAAGTTCACTCTGGGAAAACATATGATGATATATTTGATTGGGTTTGCTCATCTATACTTGTCTAGTCTATCCTTGGAAAAACATCAAGACCTACTTTTTTGGTAATAATCTCTATTCTAGAAGTCTGTGTCTTTCAGTGCATTTTAGTCCTAACTTTCTTCTCTTTATCTGTCTTCCTTTGCCTGTATTATTCTTATCGTATAGCACATGCTAATAAAGTGTTTATCATTTTAATTTCTAACATTTAGAACAAGTGCAAAAAAGCTTAAAATAAAGAGAAAATCTTTTTTTTTTTTCAAATCTGCTTTATGTTAAGACAAAGAGTGTCTTCGATTTCAAAGAAAAACTGTTTTCATTTTGTTGTTTTGTTTGTATACTTTTTTGCCATTTCCCAGGAGATTTAACGAGGTAAACTCTGGATACAAGAACAGCCCTGCATCTACCCACAAATACACAACACACAAGCTCCCTAGAGTTCACTTTGCTGTCTTGCTTTCTAGAAGTTCTTCTTTTGCTGTGGGGACTTAAAAACACTTCCGTACTCTCTCTCTCACACAACATCACTCACAGGCAACAGCTTTCAAGTGCAAAGTAGGTTTTTACAGTCTACACAGGTTTTATCTTTCATCTGCTTCACCACGAAAATGTAATGATGTCTGAACAGAAAGAAAGACACATTCAGACAACAGACAGATAGACATCCAAATGCACAGATGTGCCTTCTCAGATTTATGAGGCAAGTGGATTCTGAATGCAACTTTTTTGAATGCAAAAATAAAATGAAAGTAAAATTGATTCAAATTACATCACATAAGTCATACATTAGTTAATGCCTATTCATACGGTCGTCTGTACGGATTACTTTTTTTAATGGATGGATGCATTATCTTTGGATTCAAAACGCAGCCCTCCATTCACAACCATTATAAACCTTGGAGGACTAAAGATATTTTTAAATATATCTCTGATTGTGTTAATCTGACAGAAGATAGTCATATACACCTAGGATGGCTTGAGGGTGAGTAAATTATGAGATAATTTTCATTTTTTGGGTGAAATATCCCTTTAACAAATGAGACCTTGCTGTAAAGTGTAAAATAGACATCAATGACGCTCTTCACCAGGCGCTTACACAGATACACACAGGAGCGTTTGAAAGCAGGCGTCTGAAAGGACCTGTCCGCTGAAGGCGCCTGCTTTCAAACGCTCATGCTTTCAAAACGCTTTCAAATTCAAACACTTTCGTGTGCTTTAAAATGCTCCCGTGCGCTGATCATTGTAGCCAATCAGAGGTGTTTACAAATCCACTCAAAAGCATCACATTTTTAAAATTTCAGTACCAATTTGGTATCGAAGTCGGTACTTTTGACAACACTACGCCCTTTAAAGGCTTGGGCCGGCCCTGGTTACCAGTATATGTTGTCAATAGTTAATGCATTATAGACAAACAATATTCTATTAGGCTATTGTAATGAATACATAATAGACTGCCCCAGGGATGACGCGTTTTTGTAGGCCAACCCGGAAGTTAGCGGCACACGGGTTCCCTCGGTTGAAACCCTCTTCATTTTTCCCATAAACTTTTGGAAAATCGCAGAAAATAATCTCTGTGTTTAACAAATGTTTATGACACTTACACGTTTTGTCTATCAAGATAATCTTTACAAGTTAACACAACATTTATAGATTTTGAAGCCTAAATAAAGTCGTCAGATATAAAAAGTAGGCTATAAAACAGTAGGCTATAAACGGACTACAGCACACCATGGTCGCGGATCAACGTCATCACAATCAAGCTTCCTCAAACTGTATTTAAAAGACAACTTCATTTAAAAACATGCTTGCTGATTATGATCTGCGCTGTGTATGAATACTTTTTCATGAGAAATGCTGTCCAAATATCCCATTTTTAATGATGAGGAAGTAGTCCCTATCAAGAGCAGTTGCAGATGCATAAATAATAATGTTTTGAAATGTTGAAAATATAAAATGTTAAATACTGTTATTTGAAATTATTAAAAAAAAATGAAGACACTTTAAATGTGAAATTAAACCCACCAGTAGGTGGCAGCGAATCAGCGAAGTAGTCCCTTTTACCAATTTGTTAGCAACCGCCGATTTTAAGACACAGTAAAAGTTTAAAAAAAATCACAAGTGGGTTATAACTGGTGTGTTTTATGTCATAGATCAAAACGTGAAAGTATTTAGAGGCCTTGTTAACCACAGACCTTATTTCAGGCAATTTAGCAAAAACCCATTCAAAAAACCCATAGACTTGATGGTGTTGGAACCAGAAGTCCTAAAATGCTAACTCGCTTCCGGGTTTTGCCTACAAAAATGCGTCATGCCTGAGGCACTCTATTAATGTTAACATAGCAGGGCTCGACAAGGACAGCACGATGGCCCGGGGCCAATAGACTGAATGGTCACTTGCCCAATTGGGCCAATGCTGTAGGGTGTGCGTTATATATCGTCTATGATATCGTAATTGTTGATTTAACGATCTGATATTATCGAGTATGTCCCTCACTGTACAAAAAACAAACAAAAACACACCCGTTGAGTGCATGCGTACACTACGTGATGTAGTCTAGTAGTTTAGACTAGTGCGCGTGCATATTTAGAGTGCGCGCTTTCACTGCGAGATTTAGTCTATTAAAATGCCTTTATAATGCCCCCAGAATTCAAGGTAAGGGGCAAAAATGCCCCTGTATTTATTTCATATGTATATAATTCAATGTAGTTAACCAATATTACACAAAGGAGCGCCATTTTTCTCCAAATATTACCATGATTACAAATGTGATATTGATTTGATTCAGCGTACAGTTTAATGAACAAGAACTTATCAAGTGACTTACTTTTAAGACTAAATCGTCTGTTTCGCTGTATTTCGCCAACAAAAATAGTTCCAAAGTCCACGGCATTGTTTTGCGTCTTTGAGCAACACTTCCTGAATGAATCGGTTGAATCTCAATGATTCGCTCATTAACAGTGATTCGCTGCCACCTACTGGCAGGTTTAATTTCACATTTAAAGTGTCTTCATTTTTTTTTATAATTTCAAATAACAGTATTTAACGTTTTATATTTTCAAAACATTATTATTTATGCATCTGTAACTGCTCTTGGCTGATATGCTTTCGTAAAGTTTAATCTATAGTTATATAGCTAAGCATTAGATTACAATTTCCTCCTGAAAATCTCCTGCTTAAACCTACATGAAAATCTTGAAAAGCATCATTTATTTCATTTATATGTTTGTTCTGTTGTATTTATTTGTGCTATTACTTGTAATTTGAGTATTTGTTACCATTTTATTGCTTACTGTTTATTTGTCTAACAATATTTAAAATATAAGTGAGTTAATCAAGTAGCTTTTGGTGCATAACCTTATTTATTGATGTTAAATGTAACAAAGACATCAAAAACAACAACTATGCTTATTTTATAGGCTCATTTTCTTTCTTTTACTTTTATTCTTTTTTTTGTTGTTGTGGGGCCACTGGCCCGACCGGTATATATACCATATATACCATAGGTAAATAATCTAAAAAAAAATGAGTATTTAATAATCATTATCATATAGAACATCATTTATATAATGAACTACTAAAAGGCTAGGATTGCCAAAGGCAACACAAAACAGTATGCGACAGACTATCTGTTCAATAACGTGCTGATTCTCAAACCGGGATAATAATCTAGCGTACTTTTTCCTCTGCACTGCGCTGCTAAAACCTCCTCCTGATTCATTAGTGACACATACAGGGGACGTGCACACTATCCTACAGATGCAGGGGATGCTGACGAGGCAACCAGGAAAACTCCCACTCCCTTTACCCAGCAGTAAATGAGAGAGACAGAAAGAGAACAGCATGGGAGATCTGCACTTCGATCCCATTCCGTGATTACACCCCTGTTCTACAGCAGAGCCACTCCAGGGATCAGTTCCCCCGCCAAGCGTACCTACACAGGCTTTTGTGAGATGGAGAGAGAGATTCTGTCCATGGCCTCTCTGTTTTATTAGTCTTATCTGTGGCCCTGAGGGAAGATATTACTTCTTTAGCAAAAAAAAAAAAACCCAAAACAAAAAAAAGCACTAAGAGGAAAGCACACTACATAAATGGTTGCTTTGAGAAGCTGCAAGAAGCAATAGGCATTTGTGACCAAGCAAGCCCCGATTTAGAAAACATAACAATTTAGTTCCCTTCCAAAGATGGATGGAGGGGGTGAAGTAAATGAAATGAGAGGGGAGAGGGACCTGGGCCCTTCACATGAGTGAGTAAACACCGTACGTTCATCTGTCTTCCCACTGAGTCTCTACACTGCAAAAACATGCTTTATTTTAAGTTTTTGTTAAATTCTTCAGAAAAATAAATTAATCTTATGGTGTAAATTGTGCAATATAGGAATAAGACTTAGGAACAAGACTCTTGAATTAAAGATGCAGTAAGCGATTTTTGAAAAACGCTGTTGAAAGTGAATCGGACCGAGCACCACAACAAACTTGCAACCAATTAGCAGCAGGGGGCGTGTCAACTCATGATGGGAGAGGAGAGAGAGTGAGCTGTGCAAGAGGGAGATTTGAAGAAAGAAAGAAGAAAGAGAGAAGACAGACATTACAAAAGGAAAAAGCTCAGAAGAATATCACTGGAAAAATGATGGCTATGATCAGGCAAGAACTTTATATATTAGAAAAGCTTTCCATGGCTTGAGAGACCTAAGCGGGAAGGCCTGAAAAGGGATGCAGAGGTTGCTTTGTTTCTGCTCCATATGTAAGTAACATTGGTTTTGAGTGTCAGGTCTGGAGCTGGTGTGCTGCTGGCAACTAACAATGTATATACTCTTGTGTACTGTAGGGTTGCACGGTGTACCGGTACTACGGTAGTATCGTGATACTAAAGCTTCAAAATACTGGCGATACCATTGCATTTTTTAAACGGTAGTATCGTCAATACCGTAAGGAATGTTGTATGTGCGGCAGGTATGCTTTAATTTAACATGCGTGCCTGCAAAAAAATTACAAGAAACTGCCGTTGACTGTCTGCTGTGCCTTGGGTAGTAAATGATCTGTAGAATTAGCGCCTTATTGTTGCCTGATGCTTCAGTTAATTTTGCAATGAGATAAGGTTGCACTTGCATGTTGTTGTTCGCAGTGTATTTTATCTGGAGAAAGGGTCTGAAATTCACTTAATTAACATCCTAAAATCTTTATATAAAGAATGAATTCTCACAGTTTTTCCGTTGCTCATTTGGCCACTTCTGGAAAAGATTAAATAGTTTGATTCTAGAAACATCTTTGCGAACACGATTCAGACAAATGCAATTCCATTCATCAATAAGCTATAGCGGGTTTGCACTCAGTTCTTATCAATCATATCAATCTTGATTTTATAATTATAAATGTATTATATGTTTTAATATACATACTGCTCTCCAGTCAGGGTTAGATATTTCAAGATAGGCTGGCAAAAATGCTCCTGATAGTTTGTGACACGAGCAAGAGCGCTGTTTTTGTTTCGTTTCTAAATGTTTTTGAACAAATTGGGCGAGTCATTGACTCACTAATCCATTCATTAAGACAGTCATTTGCTTCGTTCCTGAATGAATCAGCCATTTTAAACGAATCGGTTGAATGATTCATTGACTTAATCATTAACACTTGCTGCCACCTACTGGCGACTTTAATCTCCCATCTAAAAGTAGGCCTATTCTATCATTTTTTACCATCTAAAAGTAGGTCTATTCTATAATTTTTTTCTGCCAACATTTTTATTTCTATATTCAGATTTTTACATTTGAAACATTAATATCATAACATTATTTATGCAATTGTAATTGAAGTGTAAATGCATAAATGCTACATCGTAATGTCAGTTCATACAGCTTCTGTGCAGTGCTAAGATGAATTTTGTTTACAATGATTCATTTGATTGGTAATAAAAGCCTGTTATTCATTCTCATTAATTAAGTATTCAGAGAAAAATCTGGTCTGTTTTCATGTTTTTATGAAAGTTTGGTTCATTTTGTATACTGCATGGTATCGTGATACTTCAGCTGGTATAGTATCGTAAGACATTTTTATGGTATCGTGACAACCCTAGTGTACTGTTTGTTGATTTTTTTGTGCTTCCTTGTCGATTGT
The DNA here is from genome assembly GCF_024489055.1 of Chanodichthys erythropterus. NCBI lineage: Eukaryota > Metazoa > Chordata > Actinopteri > Cypriniformes > Xenocyprididae > Chanodichthys > Chanodichthys erythropterus. The sequence goes on along the minus strand of NC_090230.1, from coordinate 44,921,560 downwards.
TCGTCATCTTCGCTTTATTTTTTGCAAAGCATTATTTTGCTTCACTTCTGCTATAATAAAATAGACAGTCTTGCATTGTGTGTTGGGAGGGAAAGGGAGGGGTTAATTTGAGTTGATTTCAAATATCTACAGCGTTCAACGATTTTGAGAAATTGCATAATGCATATTTAAGTGTATTATTTACTCCATCAAGAAACTTGTTTTAACTTTAATAAATTCTGTTAGATTTATGCTTAAAATAAGAAAGAAAAGACATTCTCTGAAAAGAACTTCTATTATTTAAAGCAAATTATCTTAAATTTAAGTTTTAATGATGTTTATACATGTACACTGGAAAATAAGATAGAAATCAAAGAATCCTGAAAAAAGCATCACAGTGTCCACAAAAATAAGAAGCAGATTTTCAACAAAAAGTATTCTCATCGCTTCACAGCGTTAAGGTTGAACCACTGTAGTCACGTGGACTATTTTAACAATGTCTTTACTAATTTTCTGGACCTTGAATGACAGTAATTAAGTTGCTTTCTATGGGGGATAAACAAACCTCTTGGATTTCATTAAAAAAATATCTTAATTTGTGTTCCGAAGATGAACAAAGGTCTTACGGATGTGGAACGACATGAGGGCGAGTACTTAATGACAAAAATATAATTTTTGGATGAACTAACCCTTTAAGCCACTCAAGGCTATGCATTACATTGATTTTATCATGGGCTCTAGTGACTTGTTGCTTTAGTAACAGCAGGGGAGGAAGAAGCCATCAGGTTAAAAGACATCAACTCTATTACAACAAAGGTCAACCACCCTCCACCATCCGGCACTCATCAAAGAGAATATTTCATTAGCTCAACTCAATAAGCAATTCGAAGAGCGATAAGAGCCGGTTTAAAGATGTATCTAATTAAAGGCCAGGCCTATCTAAGAGTGTGAATCCTTAGAGGGAAGGGGAAATAAAGACCCCATACGGACCGAAGAGGTCATGCATGGACGGCATGAAAGGCAAACATCTTGTTCTGAAATCAATCAGCATGACAGGAAGGGAGAGGGGCTTGTGCTTTGAAGCCCTCTGCCTACTTCCTCGCAAGTAATGGAGCTCAATCGCTGACAGATGGAAGGAGCGGCGGGGGGAAACGAGGGAACGCATAAACGAATGAACGAATGAAGCAGTCTGTGTCCGTGGGGGGGAAGTAGGTCATTCACGCTTGGGCAGTTTGTACAGATTCACTGTAACAAAGCCGTTCCTGTAATAGCAGAGATCTGGGCTGAACAGTATTTTCTTCACATTGTAGAACATTTTAGAAATAGCTGCTACTTTTTTTTTTTTTTTTTTTTTTTCAGGGGCCATACTACAGAAACATCCTAACCCAGAATCATATTATATCTGTTTAGTAACCCTCTGTGATCTTAAACATCTGTGATCTTAACTTAAAATGCCCCAATTGGGCTATTTTAAAGGCTCTAATTTAGTCTTTGAGGTCTCCTGCAATAGTTTTAAATGTATCCAAGGCCAAAAAACACGTGTTTCTCATAATATACTTTTCAGCATCACCTCTTTTCTCAGTGTCTTAAACAGTTCGATTAAGAATTCTCTGCTCTGATTGGGCACATGGCCCAGTCTGCTGTGATTGGTCTACCACTTATAGCGCATGGCAGAAACGAAATGTCCATTACCATATCTAAATTTCAGCTCCAGAAGCTTCCTCAGCACTTCATACACAGTAATATTAACAGTAACGATGGCGTTGGTTTTACTGTATCAATTCAAACCCGAGTCCTCTTCCTTTACAAGTGCATGCAAAGTGGATTCGCATTCACAGTGCAGAAAATGCCATCTTTTCAACATGTCGACAACACAAACTCTTCCAGGCCTCAGCTACTACTACAGTGTTTAAGAGGGGGTCAAATTAGACATTGTCCGCAGGTAGCCAATGAAGACAACAGGCTAGCATTATTCAAATTTGTTACAAACCTACGAAGGTTCGTGCAGGAAATAAGACTGGAATTACTGACAACTCGTTTCATTAAGTTCGCTTCTTTATTTGGCAGACAATAACTCAATTTATCATGCACTTTGGTCTTTGAAACTTTGTGAATATAAAAAAATCTGCAAACAGCTATATCACACATTATATGAAAGGTAATATCTGAAAAAAAGCATAATAGGGGCACTTTAAAGGGATAGTTTATGAAAATCCTGTCATCATTTACTCCCCTTCAAGTTGTTCCAAACCTGCATAAATTTCTTTGTTCTGCAGTACACAAAGGAAGAATGACAGAATTTTCATTTTTGGGTGAACTATCCCTTAAGGGGATAGTACACCCAAAAATGAAAATTCTGTCATTTACTCACACTCATGTCATTGCAAACATGTATGACTTTCTTCTGTAGAACAAAAGAGAATAGTTTGAAAAATGCCTCAGTGCTTTAAATCAGTACTGTACTGTAGCAGATGATTCTAAAACTAAACAACAAGCAGACTGGAGTTTGTTGATCGTGGTTGTTTAGTGTACTAAATGATTAGCAAAGTGTTCTGCTGTGGTTCTAAGCAATACGATCACACTGCAAAATAAGAAGCATCAAAGAGCAACTCAAGAGCACATCAAAGGCCGCACAACAGGTTGCTTCATGATAGTTGCCTTTTATGTTATGAGAGGGCAAAGTCTTTTAATTAAATTCACGTGAAACAAAAGAATCAATTGGTTAGAGAGCAACGTCTGGATTTAGCCCAGGCAATTAACATGATTATAATAGTCATTTAATTCCACGGGATAAAACACTTTCCCAACAGCTGGCTTCATCCAGTTTTTCAACATCAGAATGAAAAATAAGGAAAAACTCAAAAAGGGGCTCTGGGGGTAATTATTAAAAATGTAATAGCTTTATAACTGATGAGTACAAAATGATATGAATAATTATTCACAGCTTTCATGTTTGATCCACAACCTATGCTAGGCACTGCAGTGAGCTCACATGAGGCCTATTCCAGTGTTTTACTGCCTTTAAATCACAAAGCTTCACATAAAATGGTTATGTTAAGTTAAATTTAGTTAAATAGGTCAAAAAAAAGTCCACACTATCACAGTCAATTATGATACCAAATGCATTATAACAGCAATAAAGCCACGCAGTGTGCTTTCAAACAGCCATAATATATATCAATATAGTGACATGGCTTCAGATACACTAGACTACACTGCCAGTCAAAAGTTTGGGGTGGGTACGATTTTTTTAAAGTCTCTTATGCTCACTATGGCTACATTTATTTGATCAAAAAATACAGTAAAAACTAATATTGTGAAAGATTATTACATTTTAAAATAATGGTTTAATAAAATGTAAATTATTACCGTGATGGCAAATATGATTTTTTAGCAGTCATTACTCCAGTCGCATGACCCTTCAAAAATTATTCTAATGTGCTGATCTGGTGCTCTGGCACACAATTTTTGTGAAAACACCTTGATCTCTTTTTTCAGTATTCTTTGATATTTTATAAAATGTTCAAAAGAACAGCATTTATTTGAAAAATAAATCTTTTTTCAAAATTTTAACCATTTGGAGTCTGAGGCTGATCTGGGGCCTGGAGATGTTTTGACATGCCCTGACATTTGTGCTTTTTTTCATTTGTTCATAAACACATTAATAACACAAGTGTCATTACACTGTATTCAACACAAACTAGGCTACCATAATATGTGAGGAACATGTATGTACATGTTTGTGTTTTTGAAGGAATAACGTTTATGCGTGGTTATTGAAAAAACAAAAAACTTAAGTCACTGAAATAAGGCCAAAAAAAGTATATTAAATCTGTGTTCATAAGACTTCTGGGTATTGGAGGTTGTAGACTAGAGTTTTTGCTTCAGAATTCTGTAAAAATTATGCTGCCCACTCCTTCATATAAAACAATATATTGATTTAGTTTTTGTAAGTCACTTTTTGTCAAGAAACACAGTATGCGTGGAGGCGTGAATGATCATGAATAATGGGCCATTTATACCTGAGAAGACAAAAGTATCAAATAATAATGACCTGAAATGACTTGCATATTAATGAGGCCTTTCAGTCAGGTAGGGTGTGAAAAAACCCTCTGTAATCATGTCTCAGCTCAATTTAAAATAATGGTATTCTATTATATTCTTTAAAATATAATGTATTTCTGTGATGCAAAGTGTCTGAACAATTATGTTACCTCTATGGCATTTCATATAGGCTTTTAGCTCAAAGCATGCACATTTGGAGAAATATTGATGGATTCTTATATGTTTAGGTCAAATTATTTATCATATCTATTCTATATATCATCACTATGAGTGCTGGATACAATTCATACTTTCAGCCGGAGGGCGCTCTGTACACCTTTAGGCCACAAATCCATATAAAGAAGAAGAAGAACCAGGAACTAACTGCATGTCTTCTAGAGTTCGCTAACCATGGCTTTAACATCCAGATAAACACTTTTCAAGACAATAAATACACGATTGAGACGATGTATGCATGTATTGCTTCTGAATTTGCGTCTGAATAGCGCTGGCTCTGTGGGCGTGGCCACATTAGCGGATAATGAGCTGAATCACTGACTTCTGACATGGCTCTATTTTCATACAGATAACATAAAAACAAAATGTTTGTTTTATCAGATTGGACTTTGTTCAGAGGGAGACGAGAGATCACGCATCATGTTAGTTTTCTTTATTTTACAAAAAGCACAACATTTTGTTTTTACTCTGAGTGTACACAAATGAAAGAAGATATTCAACAGATTAAAATGGTGTATAACTCTTAATTGTATGTGCAACATTGAAGGAGTATTTTGAGTCTCTTTCACACTGGTAAGAAAAAAAACGCAGTGGTATCGCCGGCGATACCCTCAGACCTCAGAGTGTTAAATGTCTTTACTGTCCATTTTGATTATTTTAATGGATACTTCCTGAATAAAAGTATTAGTTTCTTAAAAAAGATCATTAAAGGTGCCCTAGAATCAGAATTTGAATTTACCTCGGCATAGTTGAACAACAAGAGTTCAGTACATGGAAAAGACATACAGTGAGTTTCAAACTCCATTGTTTCCTCCTCCTTATGTAAATCTCATTTGTTTAAAAGACTTCCGGAAAACACTCGGATCTCAACATAACACTGACTGTTACGTAACAGTCGGGATCATTAATATGTATGACCCCAATATTTGCATAATGCTAGCCCATTCGACGCATTAGACAAGGAAAGGCAGTATTAACGTCTGGATCTGTGCACAGACAAGGTAAGCAAGCAAGAACAACAGCGAAAAATGGCAGATGGAGCAATGATAACTGACATGATCCATGATATCATGATATTTTTAGTGATATTTGTAAATTGTCTTTCTAAATGTTTCATTAGCATGTTGCTAATACTGTAAAATGTAAAAAAAAAATAAATAAATACTGTTAAATGTGGTTAAAGTTACCATCGTTTCTTACTGTATTCACGGAGACGAGAGTCGTTGCTATTTTCATTTTTAAACACGTGCAGTCTTTATAATTCATAAACACAACTTCATTCTTTATTAATCTCTCCAACAGTGTAGAATTAGACGTTAGCCACAGAGCATAGCCTCAAACTCATTCAGAATCAAACGTAACCATCTAAATAAATACTTTACTCACATAATTCGAAGCATGCATACAGCATGCATGACGAACATCTTGTAAAGATCCATTTGAGGGTTATATTAGCTGTGTGAACTTTGTTTATGCAATGTATAGTCGAGAGCTCGTGGGGCAGAGGGAACGCATCTCTTAAAGAGGCTGTGCTGAAAAAATTAGTGCATAGTTAATGATGCCCCAAAATAAGCAGTTAAATCAATGGGGTATTTTGAGCTGAAACTTCACAGACACATTCAGGGGACACCTATGACTTATATTACATCTTGTAAAAAAACAATCTAGGGCACCTTTAAATATTACTGACACCAAAAATGTCTCCAGGTTACATTGTTATGCCTGTAGGTGGCAACAACTGCATGTCTTTATAAATGAATGTGAAGTGAATCATTCATTTAACATTGAATCAATTAATCATTCACATAAAAAAAAACACTGGTTCTTACAATGAAATAAGCAACTGTACAGCAGAACCCATTTTAAACAGTGATTGTACCTACACTGGATGTGTGCGATGTGACACGACACAACAAATGGATTTGCAACGGTCACTTTATTATTGCTCCATCTGCCATTTTTCGCTATTGTTCTTGCTTGCTTACCTAGTCTGATGATTCAGCTGTGCACAGATCCAGACGTTAACACTGGCTGCCCTTGTGTAATGCCTTGAATATGCATATGTAAATATTGGGGGCATACATATTAATGATGCCGACTGTTACGTAACAGTCAGTGTTATGTTGAGATTTGCCTGTTTTTCGGAGGTCTTTTAAACAAATGAGATTTACACAAGAAGGAGGAAACAATGGAGTTTGATACTCACTGTATGTCATTTCCATGTACTGAACTCTTGTTATTCAACTATGCCAAGGTAAATTAAATTTTTGATTCTAGGGCACCTTTAAAATTAGATACTATTTCTTAAATATACTGTTTTATATATATATATATATATATATATATATATATATATATATATATATATATATATTTTTTTTTTTTTTTTTTTTTTTTTATTATTATTGTTTATTTATTTATTTATTTTGCAGTATATATAAGAATTAGTATTTAATTTTAATGTTACATTGACAGCCTTAATAGTGTGTGTGGTGCAGTCATTTGTAATGTATTGTAGCCTAAGAAGTAGGGTAAGTGGGCTGTGGTATAGAGTGACAGTATACATTGAGCAATAGGGTTATAATAATGTAGCAGACTCTATATTGTTAGTCAACAGGGTGTGTGTTGTAGAGAGCATGTTAGTGGTGTATTCTAGTGTTGAGTAAGGCTGCAGTATGAACAATGTGCTCACTGAGGGCTCGTCCATTCACTCTGACACATGACCTGATTCTTCACCCACAGGCTAATACACCCGTGCACACACACACACACAGTGTTACAAAAGCTTCTAAAGAAGAGTTCTGCTCCCCACTTATTACACACTCTCTATCAGTTTACCCTTTTAACCTACGGCTTTCTCTCTCTTTCTCTCTAGCAGCAGTGACTCATTGGCAGTAATCCACACTAACGCCTCAGGAGTGCTGAGGTTCATTACACATTCAAACACTCCACTAAACACACTAGATCCTGCAGGCCTTTTTAAGATTGTGTGATTTTTATGCTGATGTCAAATTAATAGCTTAGACTAAAAAAAAAAAAAGAAAGCCCAAAGTGTTCAATACTCTCCATCACATGGTATGATCATTGTTTACTCTCACTGGTTTTCTCTTCTTCAAGTCTTAGTGTTGTCTGGATGTTGACATCTGGAAAACCTGATGTTTTGGCATCAAAAACTATATTTCCATCCACTTATTTTCATGCAAACTTTCAAATAACACTGGATAGAAACTCAAAGATGTACATTAAAAAAAATGCATGCGCTCAATTGAGGTTGATAACTATCCAATAAGATAATCTGATAAGAAGACATGCGCATAAACTATGAGGGAAACACATTTACCAAATAAATCCCTTGATATACAACAGAAAAAACTCACATGAATTTGCCTCAACAGAGGATGTGATTGGATAATTGCACTAACCGGAGGAGCAATTTCATTGAACAACATCTCAAATGTTGGTTTGGTCTTTCTAAAATGTCTGAGCCAAAGTCTCAATTTTCCAGCAAGTGACGATTTTGTTTTCTTGAACACGTATCATGGAAACGGTACTTTTTTCACAAATTTTTTTTCAGGTTAAATTCACAACTTTGGATGGAAACATAAGCCGCGTTTCCACCGCAGGAACCTTCCCCAGGAACTAAGGTCTTTGGGGTGGTACTCAGTGTGTTTCGAACACAGGGACCAGGGTCTAAATGAAGTTCCGGGTAAAAATTTCCCCCTCAGAAAGTCCCTGCTCATGAGGTAGTACTTTTTCAAAGTTCAGGAACTTTCAGGGGTGGGACGTGGGCGCTGAACATTCTGAATGGATAAGTTCATGCAGCATTTTATTTCAACCACCATTTTTAAAAATTTTAAAGGTTTTATTAAGCTTAAATGCGGAGGACAAAATCCAGCGTGAACTGGAAAATCGCCCACAGTCCTACGTCACCGGACTAATTTGCCTAATCTTCACGGTACTTTAGACCGCAATGGAAAAGCAGACAGCAACAGATCTGGGACAAATTGATCGAGGCAATTTCGGTGAAAACTCAGCTACTGCAACAGACAGGTGTGAACGTACATAAGATGTCCAAAATCCTGTGTAGGGAGGCAGCTCACCTCAGTTTTGATTCACAACCTTCAACCCAATAAAAGCAAACTCTCATCACTTATAACTTAGAAATCAGGGGCCAATTCAATAATATTTGCCTCTTTTGCATGTACATTTCAGCACAGAGACTTACTTCTTATTCACTAATTACCCACAATCCAGATGTTATATGCACTAGTACTGTACCAAATAACAGTCATTATTTCCAGCAAAAAACACACATCCGTTCAATGTAAATTAGGTTTATGATAGATGTGCCCTGTTCACCATAGTCAGCAGCAGTTTCTGTGGAAAGCACTTGGTAAACTGAATTTAATTATAAAGAGATGCATGTCTGAGACTCTGATTACATTTTCCATTGGTCATATAATCAAATGATACAGAAGAGCATATTAATGCACAGTATAAAATAAACTGCACTATTAGCGGGAGTGATTCATTCATAATGATTTCTCCCTCTATCTTTCACACTTGTTATAACACATACTGTTTTTCTTTTTTGGATTCTAACTGCTGCAGTTCTTTTCTCCTGTGTTTGTGTTTACACAATAACATCTAAAAAACTGCAGGCCCTACAAAAGAGCGGTTACTAGTGCTAATATTACCTCAGTGTGCTAACATGTAAAACTTGCCTTTTTTGTTGTTGTATATTTTATTTAAAAACTCATATGAGGAACAGAAAAAAAGAAAGACACACAAAAAAACAACACACACACACGACAACACAAATACATGCCTGTACACTTTTTTGGTGACCTCATGCCAGTCCGCTAGCAGGATTCCATGGCTTGAGCACCTTGTGTCGAACAGGCAATGTTGCCTAGCAACAAGGTAGAGAAAGCAGATCATTAAATTTTGCTGATGAAGTCTAGCCAGCAACAGCCACAGAGCGAGAGATCTCATAGTCCATATTATCTTACAATGTGCCCTTCTCTAATTTGTCTACTTTTTGCACAGTTCTGTTTTATTCACTGTTCTTTTAATTCTTTCTTTTACACATGTGCTCCACCTGCTCTGGCAATATTGTCATTTTCAGATAAATATAAAATCAAGGGGAAAAAATTATCTGGCTCAATAAAATGCTATACATTACTAATTTAAAGCTTGGACACTCTTAAATATTTTATTCTTAATTTAATTCTTAATTATAATTTAATTATTTATATTGTATTTAATTATTATAAAAATGAAATGTATTAATTTATGCAAAAATACATTTTGCTAATATCATGTACTGTGGTATTTTAACTTCCTGTCAAATAATTCTAAAATTAAAATGTTCTTAACACAAATACTAACTGGTAACGATTCTGTTAAAGATAAACTGCACAAGTTCAGACACTACATATGGGTGTATTAAGCAAACTGCATGTTCTAAACTGTGAATCTGCCATCAAAAACTGTCAACGTGACGTCAAAAGCTTCAACGTGTCACAAAGAACTTGTTTCCATCAGGACATGCAGCCACCCTGACTGCAAGGCCTGCTCCTTACAGACAGCTGGATCAAATCTCCTCTCAGTCCAACTGTTCCTACAGTTCCAATTCTACGATTTCAAAATGGCTGCATGCTAATGGACTGATGATTCTATAACTTGCATTTCATTCCATTTCCACTATTCGTACACAAACCACCTCAGACATACACAAACCCCAAGCTTCCCGAGGGCCGCAACAGGCCACCTGCTCCAGTGCAGTCCTGAGGGGCTTTAAACTAACAATGTAACGTGAAGCCTCTCACTCTCCCTCTACACTAATTAGACCTGAATCGAGAGAATACCACACCATTAAGAGACGGCAGATTTAACACAAACACGCTCAGTAAATATTCTGTCATCTTACCTCAAGTGAGCTAACGAGATTTGAGAGATTCATTCGGAAAATCTCACTGACTGCATACAGACTCTGTGAAATCCTGCCATGACTGTGGTAAATATGCACGTTATGAGCCAAATTCTTCAACAACAACAACAAAATAAATAAATAAATAAAATAACTGTTTTGAGCAAAGTGGTCCAAACAAATGAAGCAAAACATGTAGAGCAGTTCAACACAAAGATTAGATAAATGCAAAGTGAAAGCTTTGGCTCTACTGCATTAAACATACTGACAGACAGAACAGTCTTGTCCAAAACTGCATATCAAAGTGAATAGAAAATGGGACTTTTTTTTCCCAACATCTGTCTCTAGTAGTTTTACCCTGACACACTTTTTTTGTCTTTTCTGTGTCTCACTAGTTCTGTTTGCTAATGTGAGCATCACTGTTTCAATTGCACATACTTAGAATTATGGGTTTGAACAAACCCCAACATAAGCATTAAACGTCAGTGTGTAACTCGCATGTCATGTCCCATACCACGGACATGAATGAAACCTCAAATCATGTGGCTTGGTTGAGGAGATGTGAGATATTACTTTACTATGCAAGCAAACAAAACAATTGTTGCCTGACAGACAATAAAGCAGGTGAAAATAATCCCTTTAAATTTTAATTTATCCATAGTAATATTTTTAAAATACATTTTTAATTACTAATTTAAATAATTACATTTTTATATATATATACATATATATATATATATACATATACATATACATATATATATATATATATATATATATATATATATATATATATATATATGTATATATATATAAAAATATATTTATTTAAATTAGTAATTAAAAATGTATTTTAAAAATATACATATATATATATATATACACACAACAGTTCTGTCTGGTTCTCGAATCTGATTGGCTGATAGCCATGCGATATTTCAGTGATAACAGCACTCCTACTGCCTTTTCACAGTTTGTATCACTCCGCTTGAAGTGACCGTCATGGCTGCTGATCAAATCAACCGTACTTTTTACAAATACTACTTCTTGTACCATGAACTGTAGTTTTGATAGTTTTTTAGGCGAGAATGTAGTTGTTTAGACCTGAAATATGTGACTCATATTTAATAACAGCACCTATTTTACAATTTGTTTTGACGTTTTCGGAGATGCGAGCTCGAGTGCGTCAGCGGCCGTTCAGTGATTCTGTGACCGCCGAGAACAGCTTCATCTCGGCCACTGCCTCGGGGATTTGCCGCTGGCTCTTATAGTGGTTAAACATGAGACATAATTCAATTTGAGTACATAGAACGGGCAGTCTTTGGTCTTATTGATCTATTATTTGTTACAGAGCAAGTCGAATTGTGCTATATTCAATTTGATAATAATAAACGTTACGTTACATCCTTATATATCTTATTGACTACAACTAGACGGGGCATATCAGACTCTTCACCGTTTCAAATATGTAAAACATTAAACTTTATAAACACATGTTTTTTTGAGTAAAGAAAACGTCTTACAAGTTTTTTTTCAAACATCAGATCTTTATTTACCTTTGCATTGCACAGAGATGTCCAAACTGCGTGCGCACTTCATTCACGAGGTGAGGCAGATTAATGAGGTTTGATTGACAGTTCGAGGATCCAATGGAGTTAGGAGGTTTTTTGAAAATCCTTTTCATTCGTTAAATATTTGTAAAACCCACATACAAGCGTGAATGGTGATCTATTTTTTTTTTTAATAACTAGTGCTTTATGTTTGACTGAACTGTACAATTGTGCTTATATGTTGTTCAATAAATATTATTTTATATAAATATGTCCATTAAGTAATATGGATTGAGTGAACATTACATTAATACGCCATTAGATGGCGGCAACACTTTACAGGAGAATTAGTCAGTGAGTCACAAGAGACTTTTAAATTGAAAGGAACTTTTGAAAAAGGAAGTTGTTTTAGCGCTGTGGTGTTATGGATGGAAAATTCCCAAAGCTGAAAAAAGAATACAAAGATCGCTTACCTCAGCGGACATTCAAACGGACTTGTATAAAGGATGTAATATTATGGACATCGACTTGATGAATGAATGTAATGCAATATACCAGACACAGGTAATAGCCTACTCTCTCTCTCTCTCGCTCTCTCGCTCTCTCTCTCTAATACTGTAGAAAATTCAATGTGTTTCAATGAAGCGACTCAACGTTCCTTCGTTACTAGTTTTAAAGTGACATTTTAGAGTTAGCAACGGAGGCTTGGTTCAACTGACAACTTGAGTTTTGAAACGTTCCTTCGTTACTAGTTCTGAAGTGACGTTTTAGAATTAGTAACGGAGGCTTGGTCCAACTGTCAAATTGAGATTTGAATCCGTGGCGGAAGGAAGTAGTGCTGCACAAAAGAGGGTTTTCAAGACACTCCGTTGTTGTTCTTATTTATTTACACACTCGTGCCGTCGAACTGTTGTATAAACGCAATATCACACTCGTATCCGTGCGATATGGGATACGGCTACTCGTGTGATATTGCTCATATATATATATATATATATATATATATATATATATATATATATATATATATATATATATATATATATATATATATATATATATATATATATATATATATATATATATATTCAATTTTAATGTATTTAAATTAATATTTATATTAATAAACATTTTAATTACATTATAGTAATTAATTTAAGTTAATTATTTCATAGCATTTAATAGTGATTTCATCTTTAATATTACACTTTTTTTATCAATACCATTTAGTTTTGAATTGACTCCACACTAAAAAACGCTGGGTTGTTTTAACCCAAATTTGGGTCAAATATGGACAAACCCAACCGTTGGGTTAAAAATTTAATTTAAACATGTTTTTTAGAGTGCAAATATATAGTACTGCAAAAGTTTTAGGCCACCACCAGCTTTGATGTTTTAGCAATGTTTTAATGATCCATATTTATTTTTTGGTCTTAATTATGATACAAACAGAAAATACAGGAAAAATGTACACAAAATGTATTAAATAATAATAATTTTTAAAAAAACATCAGTATTTAGTCAGTTTTCTTGGCCTTCCAGTCCTTTTCCATTCCATGTAGGGTTAAGAGAGCCAGGTTCCTGCTATTGCTCAAGTGTAAGGGGAGGTCACTAAATACTTGCCACTTTAGCCTATAGAAGACATTTGTTTGCTTTTTTCTTCCTGTTTTTTTAATACTGCATACAAATTTCCTGTATTTTCTGGTTATATTCTAATAAAGAGACATAAATTATCTAATAAATAATTATATAAGGTCAGTATACCATTGCTAAAACAACATCTAATGGTGGCCTAAGACTTTTGCACATTACTGTATTTTTAAATCATCATTGTTTTTGCTGAGTGAAATGCATATAATGCAATGCTGACTTTTAGAAAGTAGAATATGTTCATGATATATCTGAAACTGAAAAGGCAGCTAACATAGATTTCAGAACAGGCCGAGCTGCACTATCAGAACACAATTCAGATGTGTTTTAAAGCACTCTACTTCTTAAATCTTGTGTGTGATCTCTCACACCATCTAAAATTAAAAAATAATGACGTAGCAGGCTTTTTTTTTTTTTTTTTTTTCAGATTGCTCAGATCCATGCCTCTGCTGGAATCCAGGAAGATAGACAGCCAGCTGGTGCATTTGGAAAGGTGTCAAACCCACATCTGCAGCCACTGACAAATCAATAACGGCTAATGAGAGGTTTAGAGAGGTTGTGAGTGGCATTAACACATACACACACACACACACACACACACACACACACACACACACACACACACACACACACACACACACACACACACACACACACACACACACACACACACAGTCAATCATGTAAAAGGGTTATTATTTGGCTAATTAAAGTGTGCTAGTTATTGTTTGATTAGGTTTTAGTTCAACAATTAACATTCAGGTACTATCTATAATCACACTTCTCTTCCACACATCATGTGTAAGTAAACAAACAGCATGTTGTGTTTACACGGCACGGCTGAGAGACGGTTGTGAAGCAGTTGTTATGCCGTAAAGTCAGCCTTCCGTGACAAAAACAAACCCATCTAACCTTTCTCTCGCTCCCTGAAGAGCGCTGTCTGATTAATACGTTTCCAGACAACCTCCTTCATCTCTCTCTCTGTTTCTCTCTCTCTCGTCCACCAGAGCAATTATGGCTCTTAACAGCACTAGATGAACTTCACAGTGAAGTAATCTGCAAGCGGCTAATTGGCTCCTGTCTAGTGGAGAGTGGCCTTCTTCTGTTGAAGTTGTTCCTTTAGATGGTTGTAATAGACCATCTGTCTGCTCTTCCATTAGAAATGCAGGTCTGCATGTTTGGCTAAGTGTGAAACTGCCATTATGAGTCATTAAAACAGCGACTGACACCAATCAAAACAAGAGTTCTTGTAAGGATCACCTGTTCTATACAAGTTGATATTTAAGCCTGAACTGATGCGATATATGAGCAATGCATGAGACAGACATACAGTAGTAACACATCAAAATAGGCTTAAATCTTCTAAGAGCAATAAACACTTACTGCTGACTGACTCCAGACAGCTGTCTTTGGTTTCAGACACAGAAATAAGACCTAAAAAATTTGGTGCAGGGCTGTCGCGATAACCGCAATATCGTAATACCGTATTAACGAGCCAACCACAAAGAAATGCAAAAACCGCAGCAACCGCGATATTTGCATGTTTCCTATTTTTTCAAAGGTTATGTCTTTCTTGTTTTACAGTTCATGCAGGTGTGCTAAATATTAAATAAGTGCATAATGTGTACCATGGTCATTTGTACAGAGGCTCCGTAGATTTGCACCAGAGCTTCTAACGGCCGCCGCAGTGACGCGATGACTTTACCAATCAGTGATTGGCTCTTATTTAGAAGGTGGGACTTCCGCCATATTGCGCGTTGCACTTTCTCCCATTCAAAACAATATGCATCTTATGTTATTCTATAGTCTTTGATTACATCTATCTTTAAATGAATCAGCGTTTTTGAACGTGCAGTTGAATGAACGTTTTAAAGATTCAAAGATCTTTGCACCTTGTGGTGCAACAATGTAACTGAACTGACTGACAGCCCATCTGGAATGCGCAGAGATGAGTAGATCTTCTTATACTCGTGAAATATTAGCAGAAAGTCTCGTTTAGTCAGATTCGATGATCGGAACTAACTATTGTACATATAACAATATCCCTACAATCTTACTGTCAGGTTTATGTTCTGTTATGTAGACCCTTATTTTGACATTCTCTTCTGTTACTTCACTTCCTGGTTCAACGCTCTATAATATATATACACACACACAGTGGTGGTCAGAATTATTAGCACCCTTGGTAAATATGATCAAAGATGACTGTAAAAAACACGTTGGCCACAATTACTGGCACCCTTAGAATTTTTTATGAGTAAAATATCTCTTCAGTATATTCCCATTAATATTTAAATTTTTTTAGCACACCAGAGTGATCATGTACATGAAATTGTCCAGCCATGACCGAACAACTTGTGGGGATGTAGGTGCTGTTTGATATTTTTTTCTTTCTGAGACTCAAGACTCAACTAATCTCTGCAATTCTCCAGCTGTGATCCTTGGAGAGTCTTTGTCCACTCAAACTCTCCTCCTCACTGCACATTAGGACGATTTAGACAAACAGCCTCTTCCAGGGAGATTTGTAACATCTTTAGTTGATTGGAACTTCTTAATTATTGCCCTGATAGTGGAAATGGGGATTATCAATGCTTTAGCTATTTTCTTACAGCCACTTTCTATTTTGTGAAGCTCAACAATCTTAATTGTTGAAAATCCTCAGCTCTCATCCAGAAACAATCTTCAGCATATTCAGTTGTCAGACAAATGGGACCGGCTTCTATGGTCAGATGAAACTAAAAAAAGAGCTTTTTGGCAGCAAACCCACCAGATGGGTTTGGTGCACACATGGATAAAAAGTACCCCCTGTCCACAGTCCAATATACTGTTGGATCTTTAATGTTGTGGGGCTATTTTTCTGCTGGAGGTCCTGGACATCTTGTTCAGATACAGGGTATCATGGATTCTATCAAATACCAGCAGATAAAAAAATCTAAACCTGACCCCTTCTGCTAGAAATCCAATAATGGGCTGTGGTTGGATCTTCCATCAGCCACTGATGGTCTCTGTCAGGTGTTCTCCAAACACATCAGGCATTAAACTCAAAAAACTCAAAAATACCGCAACAGCCCTAAATTGGTGCGCACAAAACACAGCCTCAGATATTTATGAAGGGAGTGCTCTAAAAATTACTATGAGCAGAAAAAGGAGAAGGTATGCTGTAGGCAACGTTGTCCTTTGCTAGCTGTCAAACAAACTGAATGACAGACTGGAAACTGCTACCATGCCACCGGGAATCAATTACAAACCAGTGAAGCAGAAGCATGGATACTTCAATGTTGAAGTGTTATATTTTCTCCCACTCTCTCACACATACACACATAGGGGTGTTTGTATACTTATTTTTGTGAGAGAAAGGCACAAATTGCAGTTCTGACTCTCTTGGTGGTCTGGGATAGTGGTTCCCAACCATATTCTCTGTTTTTTCATACACTAACATGCAAAAGCTTGGAGTCAGTATTTTTTTTTTTTATAGAAATTAATACTTTTTCAGCAAAAGTGATAGTAAAAACATTTATTATGTTACAAAAAGATTATATTTTAAATAAATGCTGTTCTTTTAAACTTTCTATTCATCAAGAAATCTTGAAAATTGTTTACACAAATATATTACGCAGCACAGCTGTTTTCAACATTGATAATAATAATACAGAATTTCATTTTTGGATGATCTAACCCTTTAACATTCATGGAAACTTTCCATTCCACAAAAGGTTCTTTATAGTTCTTTGGGTAGCCAAAACTGAATCTTCAATGGCACTGCTGTGAAAAACCTGTTTTGAACCTTCAGGTAAGTATTTCTTCAGTTTCCAGTAGTATATTAGAGTAGGATGTGTTAGTCTGAAACAGTCTTTGTTGAGCTTGTTAGGGGACCTGGGCTCAAATCCCATCTTAATATGTGAGAGTAAAAACACTCTCTCTCTCACAGACACCATTATTTTATCTTTTCAAAGGTTCTTTGCGGGCACCTGATAAAATGATTACACAGCAGCTGCATCGCTTTACATCACGAGATCAGACTGGAGTGAATAGACTAGATCACATTTCTTCTCATTAGATCTATTATGGAGTCATTTAAGATATCATATGAAGGGGCGCCTTTCAGACCTGCAGTAAAGAAAGAGTCTGCCTGGGAAATCAGGGCCACGGCTGAGCAGCTAATGGCAATAAATGCTGCACAAATTAACCCCTTTCTTGAGGACACGACCAAATATGGTGCACCGCATCATTATACGTTTATGTTAGTTATTGAACTCCCATAGAATGACATTAAGGGAGGGGCCTGAGGGATATCTAGGGGCCAAAATATCATAGAGACTTGGGGGAGGACTCATTTTAACTTAAGCCAGTAAGCAACCACCTAGCAATGCCCTAACAATGCCCATTCACACCGTTGCCACGGAACTAGAAGCAACAAATCTAAAAAGCCTCAGCGCTGCTGTGAGACTAGGCATAACAGTCTGAAAAAAAAAATCTATAATTGCCAGCATTACAGGAATGAAATCAATGTTAATTGACTTAATCAGTTTTTTAAAACAGTCTGATGCATGACTCCCTACACCAGCTGTCTAAAAGCCAATCATTTTGATTCACATCTGAATATGCTAATTGAGTTGTTTTCTAAATGAGTTTTTTTTTTTTTTTTTAAAGGCCTTTATATGCAACACAAGCGATTAGAACAATGATTATCCAAGCCCTGATCCTCATATCCCAGACCGACCCCCATTTCTCTGCGGCCACCCTCCTCTTTCTCCGGCTGTTAAGTAAAATAGAGGATAATTAGGTAGGAAGGGGACAAGATGGCAGGAGGTGTCATTAGAGGAGACAAACTCTCCGCACAATGATAAAGGGGGGGTAATGGAAGCCTTCCTCGTGTAACCAGAGCAGACAGATGGAGAACACTTGAAAAATGAACTGATTTTATTTAATTACAGTGTAAACGTATGGTAGAAAAATGAAAATGGAACTAAAAATTTGGTTAAATTGACAGCCCTAATTATATAATCACATAAAATTATTTTTCACCGTCTCATATGAAGACGGTATGGTACATACATAGAAATGTTCAGAAACACTGGCAATGTGTTCTGCCCTATATTAATGGCTCTGATCTTTTCACTTTGTCTTTTCCCTGAGCACTTTGTCTCTCTTTGAAGGGTCAGCGTTAATGCTTTGCTGTTCCTCCCTGTTCTCTCTGCACTTGACATCTTTATAGCGTTTGTCTCTCAACACTGAACAAAGAGATTGAATTGAAAAGAGTTTTCTACAGGGAACTGCCTTTTAATGTACAGAAACCAATTGGTTGGTTGGTGTTAAAATCACAACTCTGAACCGTCATTGTGCAGATATATTGTTAATTATTGTTGGAGGGAGTCATTCAATATACATTCCAATCTTATGATTTAATGACATACGGTGAATTGCAGTACACTTCAAGTTAATTCATTTGAAATAAATCACATCGTCATACTATCTGCCACACAGCAGCACAACATAACCTAACAGTGACTAAAAAAGACTGACCCAAACATGAATGGAAAAATTATAACATTGTACATCATTGTAACACCAAAATAATTCAGTGTTTTTAATGACAATTGTCTTTAAGACCCTGAAAAACACAATTTACTGTATAAAACAGATCCTAATTTTCAGTTGTGAACAGAAAAAAAAAAATGTAGATAGTCGCATGGCATCAGCATTCAGACAAAAAACTAGAAATGTTTGAACACAGTTTTAAAGTCCACATATTTGAATACCAATGTAAGCAATTTCAAGACAGTCTACAACTTTTTAAAAGATATATAATATACTTTATATTCACAAAACCATTCACACGTATACAAACTAGCTTCAGTTCTGAATCCCAGTACATGGGTTTCTTTTCAATTAGCATCACTAATGAAATACTACAGATGAGGAAAATATCATTAATGCCAGACACAAGCGATCTCATTCTTCATTACATGACACACTTTCCCTCTCTCAGGACTGTTAATAAACTAAATCAATTATTCTGACAGATTACGCGCACACACTCTGCAACACGCACACACTGCAAAGCCTAAATCCAAGCAAAGCTGGGAGGAATTCCAGGAATGTACAGGAAAGAGAGAGACAGAGCGAGAAAGACAGCGAGCAAGACAGACAGACAGACCACCTGACAGGCAACAGATGTTCTGCTGCTCTTAATTGATCATTTTCTTACTTTATTCATTTATTATTTAAATTACTATTTTGCACACATATTTGCATTATTTAGTATGATTACTGTCTCACCTGGTACTGATTTGGCAACACAAATTTA
Organism: Chanodichthys erythropterus; assembly: GCF_024489055.1. Taxonomy (NCBI): domain Eukaryota; kingdom Metazoa; phylum Chordata; class Actinopteri; order Cypriniformes; family Xenocyprididae; genus Chanodichthys; species Chanodichthys erythropterus. The sequence continues at coordinate 44,901,861 of NC_090230.1, read as the reverse complement.
CAGTTACTTCATGTCATGCTAATGTATCACACTGAAACAGAGAGAGACAGAGGGAGAGTGTGAGAGACAGACAGAGACAAAGAGAGTGCTATTTGGCTTTCAGAGTAGAAAACAACAACAATAGGGTTTTCATTTCATTTCTGTTTGCCAAGAACACAAATGTTCATTTCAGTGTGATATTGTTTCAGTCTCACTCTCTCGCTCAATATCCGTACAAGTGTTTATTCAACTATGGGCACTTTTAGCCCTGTGGAGGTTTAGATATTAAACTCCTATAAAACATGCTTTTCTCACTCTCAGGGTGTGTTCACACTTGTAGAGGTTTGGTTTGATTTAAACAAACTCTGGTGCGATTGTTAATGCGGCTAATTTGAGTAAGTGTGAATGCTGCCATCAGAATCCTGGTGCAGACCGAGACCCACCTTTCCACGCTTCTAAACAAAATCTGGTGCAGTTCGACTGGAATTTGACTGCGACATGGACCACAGACATCTAAGGGCATTTTTACACTGTGCATGTTTGCTCGGTCCGATTCCGAGCACGATTGTTCCCGGTGCCCCCCGCAGCGTTGGTCTGGTTTCACACTCAACTTGATTCTATCGAACCCTGGTGCATTTGTGTTCATTTTACATCATCACAAATGTACACGGCTTATGATAGAAAACAGAACGGGGGTCAATATATTGTTTTTTTTTTTTTTATTAATTTGGTGCTATTATTTGCAGCTGAGTAAACAACACCAATGCACAAGGGGACACACATTTCTTAACATTTTCATTGTCCACACCCGCCAGCTTAAACCATTTGGGAATGGAGAGAAATGGGCATCAGGAACTTTAACACACTGTAAAAATGTTCAGTGTGACAGAAATCAATACAGAAATCTTGTTTAACTTCTCTGCTGGAATATGTCCCACCCACTCTTGGTGTGATCAACGTACAGTGCGGCTCCTCGGCAACCGAAGCTGATGTTTTCTGTCAGGAGATGATCAGAGAAAATTCTGCTGGATGTGTTTATGTGTGCAGCAGTGTGAGGAAAAGAGCCCGAGGCCGTTCACACCGCACTGAAGAGCTCAGAGCTTAGGAGACTGCTCAAAATAAACAGAGGGTGAGATGGGCACCTGCGTTAGGCTGCTACACGCTCTCACTGGCAACAGGGTTGAAAATATGGCCCTTCAAGGCATGTTTGAGTATTCCTTTGATTCATGCTAAACTCACAAACATGCATATGTTCAACACCAAACCCAGGGGTGTAAATATAAACACTTAATCACAGTAAATAAATATACAGCTTTTATTGGTTTGCTGTGCTTGTAGCAAAACATTTTCACATTAAACAGTTTAATCATGTGGATTATAAATCTGACAGCAGTGGAATTTTACATAGTCAGCAGTTTTGAGAAGCAACATTTTGGTTTTTTATCACACAAAGTTATCATATGGCTTGAGAAAACGTTCATATATCACAGAGATGATATATGATATTTTATGATATATTCATGGTGATTTTTCATCCTTGAAATCTCGTAATTGCATCGTAAATGCCCCTAAAGGGACATGGTGATGGAAAAAATATGAGATGGGGGGGAGAAAAAATGATTTCAATGCTTTTGCATTCCCTCACAAAACTTTTGAGTTCTTTGCAAGTGAACGCAAAACTTTTGTGAGAGAACGCAAATAAATTAACGGAAATAATTTTTTTCCAACCCCATGTCCTTTAAGGGGCTCCATACATGAAAAAGAGCATCCAGGACAATGTACAAAACATCTCTTTTTGTGTTAAACCGAAATAAGAAAGCAAGTTTGTAAGTCACCCGGTTTCTGCTTCTGGAATAAGCAAAAAAATTAGGGGTGTAACGGTACATGTATTCTTCCCGAACCGTCGCGGTACGGATGTCCAGGTTCGGTGCATATAGTCAGACAACAAATACAGTACCACCTTTTTTCCTGTTGCCACAACAGGAAAAACAACAGAAGAAGAAGAGACGATCTATGCACCAACCCACAACAAGAGTTCAGGCAGCATGCAAGAGCTTGTTAGTAGCCTATACGCTGAGATTTGATGGTTTGTAAGCGCTACACAAACTTCAAGGAAAGGAAACCAGGACGGCAGAAAGCAGCATCGTGTTTATTTACTTTATTTTACAAAAGCACAACTTTTTGTTTTTATTGTGAGTGGAACCTTTACAGTTTTGAATGATGTCTTACTCTTGTCTGTATGACCATAAATGAGGAGTATTTCCGCTGTTATAATGAGACAGAATCATTTGGCATTTTGCCGATTTGTGTCGTGGACATTGTACGGAATGTAAGTGGAAAAACACCAACATGGTAACACATATTAGACAACATTATATAGATGTGCCAATCACTGTGCAAAAACTAATCTCTGCACAAGTTTTATTTTTCATTATTCTATTTACTTTGTACTTTTGTAACACAAGAGATGCTTTTCAGTTTTGTAGCTGATTGTGACCAAATACCTTTTTTTCTTTTTTTTTTTTTATCAGCCCTACGAAAAATATGACCTATGCAAGAGTGCATTCTGTTTACTGTTTAGTGCTTAATACACTAAAGGTGGGGGGGTACTACATCAGGGGGGCTGCTAGGTGGAACAAACTGTAATTTGCACTACTGTCTGTTCAAAATAAATGAAAAGTAACCTAGCATTAGGGATTTGTTGCTTTTTCCTGTTATACCGAACACGTATCAAACCAAATGAGCTGGATTCAAACTCACCCAGTATGCTATATTATATATATATATATATATACACACACTGGGTGAGTTTGAATCCAGCTCAACTCTCAATATCCTTCCCCACATTTCCTGTCCTCTCTCTACTACTGCAACTATGAATAAAAGAGGCATACAGGTAAAAAATAAATATGAAAGGGAGAATAGTGCTAGAAATCACAGCTAACAATTTTATTCATGGAAGGCCCGTGTCAGATGCTGTCAACATACAGATGGTGCGCAGTGTTTAACAGGGACTTTGTAAGCCGCTCTCATCTGCAGTCTCTCACAATGGCAAAGCACAGCAGCTCAATAGGATCAAAGCCTGCAGTCAGAACAGCCCAAATAGAGCCACTCTGACTGTCAGAAGACTGTAAGCTCTCTCTTTCTCCCTCAGAGAGCATCAGAGAGAGCACACACTGACTCCATATTCCCTCAGCTCGAACTCTCCTCCTTTCTTTCTCTCGCTCTCTCTCTCCCCTTTTAAACAGCTGTTAATGTCTCACTACCCTCCTCAAACCTCCCTTAGTCCCAGCTCAGCAGTTTAGCAGAGTTACTCTTGTAAAGTGTGTGTGTGTGTGTGTGTGTGTGTGTGTGTGTGTGTGTGTGTGTGTGTGTGTGTGTGTGTGTGTGTGTGTGTGTGTGTGTGTGTGTGTGTGTGTGTGTGTGTGTGTGTGTGTGTGTGTGTGTGTGTGTGTGTGTGTGTGTGTGTGTTAATTTCTGCTGTATAGCACAGTTCTAACACAAGATGATGAGAGCAATACTAAAGCAAGGACACACACCTCAAATATGAAATACTGTAATTGGTAAATGCCGGCTTGATCTAATTGAATGTAACAAATTTATTTTATTTTTTTTAAATACAACATTGATGTAAATATGTGATATATATATATATATATATATATATATATATATATATATATATATATAAAACATAATTATTATTATTTATCATTATTATTATTTTCTTTTTACTGCATTTATCAAATAAATCAAATCCAGATGGGATGTTTAATAAATGTAAAGTCATTTGCACTCTTTGCATGGTGGAATTTAATTATTAAGCTTTAGCATGAAATGTTGTGTTTTTGTACAACCATTTAATAAGAAAACCAAAAGATAACAACAAAAGTTGTTGTATTTAATAAATGCTGATTTGTTGCCTAAGTTATTGATTTACTGTAACAACACAAAGATTCCAGAGTCTGGAATCATACTGGTACCAATCCAACCCTAAATGAGACTCAATAAAACAAGCAAGCTCCAAAATAATGAACATGAAATGATTGAATGAGTGAATGAATGACAAAATACAAAAACATACACATGCACAGTCACTTACACACTGTACACTCACATGCACAAAGCCTCTCATTACTCCCTCATTACTCACATACAGCACTGGTACAGAGCCAGAGATGCTTTCTCTGACATCCTGAGCTAATGAGCCGAGCGAAAAATCCTCATATTCTTCATATTACTCATGAAACTCAGATGTATTATAAACCCTATCTGAATAGTCAAGCTTTTAATAAACTCAGCTCACAGTTTCAACCACTGGTATTTTCCCCAAGTTTGCAATGTATTAATTAAGCTTAACAGTCCAAAAATAAATACCCGCAGTATCTCTGTTGTTTAACAGCAGCTTATCACTTCTCTATGAATGGCTCGTAAATCCTTCAAACACTCACAGTCAAGAGCTCAATCTCCTCTGAAGGGAATTTAACACATTTATGGACTGACGAGAGACACGTTCAGCTCCACTGACAGGCAAATAGAAAGCTTAACACTGAAGGAAATCAATCTGCTCTGCTGGAAGCTTCACAATATATCACAGCACGAGAAAGAACAGCAGAGAAAGCACACCACCAGAGACAGAACTACAACATAAGAGATCAAATATAAGAATTGAGAAAAAACCTGAAGTGACTGCGAGATAAAGAGATGATGAACAAAGGGAAGAGAGTTAAAGTACTGAAAATGATATGGTACCTGCACTACAGCTGCCAGACGACTGTCAAAATCTGATCAAATGATGTGACAGGCGATAAGTGTTAGAAAAGTACTTTGGCAGATGCATGAAAACACATTCTCCACATTATCATCAGTCACTGTCCTCCACACCTCACTATACTACCTCAATCCCTTCATCTCATCCTTAAAACATCACACCTTTCATTTTTGAAGTTTTAAATGATAGAGTGTCTGAAAACTACTCATTTCCAATGAGAGTGGCTGGTTTGAAGCATCATGAGTGACCTTCAGAGATGGAACAACCCTTAAACATCAATGCAGTCTCAACTGGTATTATAATCTCAACAGGCCCAACAATGTAAAATATAAATATAAACAAAACTAAACAAATCTTAAAATAAAACACAGAAATGTACATTGAAACAACAATATGCACAACTATTAACAGTGACAATGTAGTGTAATTTTTTTCATGTATTATTATTTTTATTAATTGTGAGAGCGTCTATGCTAATTAGAGTTGTCAAAAGTACTCAACACAACGGCCAATCAGAGGTGTTTCCGTATCCGCTCAACAGCGCTCAAAGTGTCACATTTTTAAAATTTCAGTACCGATAGGTACCGAAGTCAGTACTTTTGACAACTCTAATGCTGATGTTCAAAAACAATATTCAGGAAGGATGCATTAAATTGAACAAAAGTGACAGTAAAGACTTTTTTGTTTAACATTGTTTTAAAATGCTATATCTTTATTTCATGTAAATGCTCTTCATCTAAAATTCAACTTTGCCATTACAGAAATAAATTACATATTTATAATATATTAAAATAAAAAACCCTTATTTTAATATTGTAATAATATTTCACAATATTACTGTTTTTACTGTATTTTAGCTTAAATAAATGAGGCCTTTTTGAGAATAAGAGACTTAATTATTTTCAAAAAACATTCAAACCCCAAACATTTGAACCAGAACAGACATGAACCAAAAAAAACAGAAACGCTGTTAAGTACATCTCAATGTCCTAAAAACATAAAATCAAACATAAAATCTTATTGTTCAAAATCTCACATGGTACAACATCTCTTGATTAAATTACATTCTAAACTATATTCTAAATATTCTATTCATTTATCCTCTAGGCTGCTTTGATGAGAACCATCAAAAGCTGAACAACAAATCAAAAATGTTGAATTTTAATACAGAAATCATTTATAAGCCTGAAACCTACAGATGCAAAGGGGTGTAACATTTCCAGAAAATTTCCAGAATTTCTGGAAAATTTCCAGGATTTTTGGAAACATTTACCAGAAATTTACCAGAAATTTTCCAACCCTTTGCATCCCTACTGAAATCACAAGTACCTTTATGCTGAATCACACATCTCAGAACAGCTCTGTCTGCAATACATCCAGATCAACTGATTGAGTGGACCTCAGCACCATAAATGCCTCTTCTGAAAATAATCTGTGCTACAAACATAAAAAGAAACACATATACACAGAGTTCCTGATGCCTGGCTTCTCCACCTTTTCCATTGTCTGTGTGTGTATTTGTAGTACTCTGTAGTGCACATAAAAGAGCAATGTCTGTATGTTTTAATGTATGTTCTGCTCCGTTTCCATGACCAAGCCAACAGCCCATTAATCATCCCAAAGCTCGGACGGCCGTAACCCCTCCTCTACCCTCCCTCCTTCTAAAGAAATATGCAGACAGATGGAAAGAAGCAGGTCATAATTTCATTTCACAGCAAGTTACACCATGACATAGTTATCAATATTATCATTTGAAAGGACAAAGGATTCATCATGAATCCAGAGATTTGAAATTATATTTGAACTATAGTTGAACAAGGATTTACAGAAGTAGGACATAGATCAATATCCTTTGTTTTACATGGAACAACATCACAATTTATCTCTTTTCCAGTTTTTTTTTTTTTTTTTTTTTTATGATTACTGGAAAATGACTTTATGGAGATACACAGATTGCACAAAAGACCATGAATATTTTTTATTTTTACACACACACACAGACACACACACACACACACACACACATTTTTTATTATTATTTGTTGATATTTCAAAATGAATCCTTGCTCACTGTCCTCTGACTTTAGATTTGGATTTTGCAATGAAAAACAAAGAAAGAAATACATCCCATTTTGTCCCAGAAAGGTGCATTCAAAATGAATGTGTGATTTCTAGTCTTTACTCGAAGTCGGTAATGTGAAAAAGTGAAACATGATAAACAGCCTGTGGCGGCACAAGCTGATCACATAGCATTCTGTTGTGCCGTCACAACAAAGAAATAAAGGAGAGGAGGAAGAGAAAGCAGGCAGAGTTATGGCCAAAGGGTAAAGAGGGTGACTGGAGGAGGAGAAGGAAGATGGGAGTGGTAAGGGATTGAAAAATCAAGGACGGAAACAGAGCAAAGGAGGAAGAATGAGGCAAAGAGGAATGCAAGAGACAGGAGGGAGATAAAATAAAAACAAGATGGAAATAGAAAGAGAAAGGGCAGAATATTTCCACCTCGTCTTTCTGTTATCAGGCTCTGGTCGAGTGAGGGATCATTCTGTAGAGGAGGAGATGGAAAAGAAGGATGAGAGAGGACATGAGCAGAGAGAGTGATGAGGCCTGGAGTGAAATAGAGGGGAAAGAGGGATGGGGAGGGAGAGTCTCTCCTCTCTCCCCTGAGATCGGTCCAATCTCTCACAGGGTTATCATGATTATCTGCCCCAGATTGCTGCCTCCACCTGTTTTGTCCGTAAGAACCGGGCCATCCCTGCTCAAGATGCCCTGAAAAGGCTTTTTTTAAAAGCTTCGATTCTATTTAAGCTCAATTTGTTATCACAGTCCTTATGAAAAAAGTTTTATACACATAAATGACTAATACTTTTCCCACATGAGATTTGCCTAATCATGTTTTATTTTACATAGAGCGGGTGGCCTCAAAGAGGCAGCCAAATTGAAATCACATGACCAGCCAAATACTCATTTTATCTTAAAAACCAACCAGTTATCAAAACACTTTCACTGGCTAAATAAATTAATCATGGCAAACTAGCAATAATGCATTTCAATAATGACTTTGGTAAATAAAACTTACTGTTTTTGCATTTTGCTTCATCCACACCAATTCAATTTTCAGATCCTAATGTATACTTGTTTGTACATATACTTACAGAGGCACTGAATCCTATTACTACCATTCATACATATTTGTGTGTACATTCGCACAGAAATCATAATTCAGTATGTCTGCACTTATAATTTCTTTCTAAATTTAAAAATACACACACACACACACACACACACACACACACACACACAAACTACGCATATGGATTCAAATATCTGGAATATTAGTTGAGTTTTCACACATTAGTATTAGTATGAGTTCACACATAACTATAAAATTGCACATTATTTCTTTCACCATCACATCCTTGAGTTTTATAGTTGTTCAAAGAGTTGTTCATCCCCAGAATGAGAGCAAAAGTGCAGATAAGATTAAAGAGTTTGGCAGTGGGGAAGATTTACAGTTTATAGAAACTTCAATGAGAACTAGGAAACCTTCTAGATTACAAATGTTCTCGTGAATTAACTTTTCCACCTCAAAATAAATTATCAAGACATTGATGGCAATAAAGTTAATGACAGGTTTGTGAAAACATAACCATATCTAGCCACCTTCTACACAAATACACAAACATGCAACCACACACTGACCAAAAATTCAATAAAGACCATATAAACACTGCGCACACTGACAAATGTAAAAGCTGTGAAGGTTTATGAGCTTTGAACGATCAAAGCAGCAATTATTGCATATTTCCACTTCTGGCTTACTGTCAGAAATAGGGAAAGAAAGAGATAAAGTGTGTGTGTCCAGACGGCTGGTGACGAGACAAGAAAACTCTGTCCTTGAGAGAGTGTGAAGTGAATACTGAGGAGGCACCGCCAGCAGACGACTAGCTTTTCTCTCGCTCTCTTTAAGAAAGAAAGATAAAGTGAAAACACTTCAGAACAAAGCGACTATTCCTGGCATAGTTAAAAGGTGATTGAATCATAAAAAAAAAAAAAAAAACATATCTGAGGAACACAATCAAAGGGCCACTGCACACACAGCAGATGTGCCACATCTCCCAGAGGCCTCTGGGAACTCTGAGTGTTTGCTGCACCACTTAGCAGTCAAACAGCAAGGAAATCAGATTTGCTGACAATAGCTTGGAGTAAAGCAGGGTTTGATATATCTGTGACTGGTCTTATCTTCATATATCTCGCATCAATCTGGCTGTTTTTTCAGCCTGTATTAACATTCGTCTCAGGTGATACGATCAGGCCGAGACCGATTGCTGTTCGCACCTGGTATTAACATGCATCTCCTGTGACCACTTGTGATCAGATGTGACGACATGCATCAATTTTTCATTGTGTGTCACAGGATGTTGACATCAGGCCTTTTAATTTTATCTGGGTCACATCAGGACTCATTAGCGTCTAAACTAGGACTGCAAAATATATCAAAATAAAATCGATATTGTAATATGTCTTAGTGCGATTGTCAAATCGTACAGACGATTGATTGATTGATTGATTGATTGATTGATTGATTGATTGATTGATTGATTGATTGATTGATTGATTGATTGATTTAGGGGTGTAACAGTACATGTATTCATCCTAAACAGTACGATATGGACATCACGGGTCGGTGCAATCACTCAGTCATGGGCAATCCACATTCCAATCCAGAAGGGGGCACACGCGGTAATACAATGCTGTTTGCTAACCGCCACAGCAGGAAAATGTATTAGTACCGTAATTTTACAGTAATAAAAGAGTTGTATTACTCTTATTTTACAGTACAGTGGTATTATTACAATATTTCTTAATAATAACAATAAAAACAGTGGGAATGTGGCTTATGAAAACTCAAGTTCAAGTGGAAAGATTTTTATTTATTTTTTTTCAACATTATGGTTATTGAAAGAGGTTTGAGTTCATTCTTGGGAAAAGTAAACAAGTACACTTCAATGTTCATACTTGCAGATGCACTTCCCTCCAAAAAAAACAAAAGGTCACCCCACTAACTCTAGAATGACATACTTATTCAAGTCATAGTAAAAATCTTTAGACCACCTTGTATGTTCTTCCAAAAAGACAATGTTCCCCCGTACCTGAATTAGGCAGTTCTTGCAATTGAATCACCTCAGATTGATGTCAAATGGTCCCAACTTCTTATATCTACTCCTATAAACCTACCCAAACATATTTAATGTATCACTTTCTCTGTCTCCAGTACAGGTTTGCATTCTGATCAGGATCCAGAGACTTAAATCACTGTCACAGGCACTACAGCAGCCCTCTAATCAGACAGCATGTTCTTTATTCCTAAGTGACACATTGCAATGACAGATCGACTGGCATGGTGATGGATATCGATGCAAAGCGGCCATTCATTATGAGATTTTTGGGTGCTCTCCATCTTGGCAAAGGCCGAAGCCCTCAGCGTCAGTCATTCGCCAATGAGTTCTGATGGAAGCCAAAAGAGAGCGAGTGAAAACGCTGACAGCAACAAGATGTTTTCAATGGGTTTATGACCCAGATCTGTATGGCTGACACTAATGATTGTCATTTATTTGCCCTGCTGGTGAAAGAAGACATCATGTCTCAGAAGACTTGCATAACAACAGTTCATTTTGTCACTTTTCTCCCAACCAATTTCATACTGTTTCATACAAATAAAATAAAATAAAATAAAATAAAATAAATTGATTTTTTTCCATTGGGAATTGATTGAGTGATTGTGGTATGCTATTGCTGTGATGGGCTGTCCTGCCCTTGCACCAGTAAAGAGGAAAAACGTCAAAGAGGAGAAAAAATGTCATTGTAAGTAGGGCTGGGGGATATATCGCATGCAATTGTCACGCGCATTTCGTCAGTAAAGCCGGTTCCCTGATTACCACTAAATCGCCATCACCTGCTTTCAAATGAAGCGGCATTTAATAGACAGAGCCATAGTTCACTGATAAGCCACGCAATATCGCGTTCATTAACGAATTTGATATCTGCGATAATGAACGCGATATTGCGTGGCTTATCAGTGAACTACGGCGCTCCATTTGAAAGCAGATGATGGCGATTTAGCGGTAATCAGGGAACCGGCTTTACTGACGAAATGCACGTGACAATTGCATGCGATAAATCCCCCAGCCCTAATTGTAAGAAGAATGGGAAGTTATTTTGATTAAAGATTATGAGGGCACATAAATTAAAAAAATAATGATGTGCACGGATAAATCATTTATAATACTGCAATTAAAAACAAATAAATAAAAAAAACAATTTAAAAAAGAATTGATTGCCAATTTTGATTTCATGGTGACTTCAAGCAGTTTCTTTTTCAAGTATGGGAGAATAATACAATTATTAGACAAGGCCACACTGTATCATAACATTTATTTCATTAAATTGGTGTCATTTGTCTGTATAAGAAAATTCTGCAGTACACAGCAATATAAATGAAGTTAGTAAGGCAAAAATGAATTAGAATGTAAATAAACTGCAATTACAGTTTAAATTACATTGTGCCCCCTATCAAGAGGGCACTTACAGCATTTAAGTGAATATTCTCATAAGCAATAAAGGCAATGTAAGCACATAAGACTGAGGTTTAGATGAAGCAGCAGGAGGAGAGCTGCAAACATAATCATCATCTACAGTCATTATCAGTTCATTATATGCTGATAGTGTGCTGCACTTATGATCCCATAAGGATTCATTTAGAATTTACTCTTTACACTTCTCACACACACACCTCACAAAAGGAACACTTGAAAAACGACATACAGTATCTTCAAATATCAAGAGCAGCGCTGTAACAGAGATGAATTTAAAGATATAGCCTTACCAAGAGACTTTTTACAAGCTCCAGCCTAAAAACCAGCTTGTTCCAACAAACCCTACAAGTTATATTCCAACATAAATACAGCCCCCTCATCTAATCCAATTTTTTTTTTTCTTTCATTTCCTTGTCACCCTCTTTCTCTCTCTCTCTCTCTCTCTTTGGTAATATAGGGAGAGAAGAGAGGTGATAAAAAGGGCCACTCTTTTACTTCTGACAGAGTTTCATTTATCTTATGATGAATGGCCGCCCTGCTGAGCCTGTTTCCTCTGTGGTGCACACTTTGCGCAAAAGAACATCTAAAATTGGAGAAAAACAATAAGAAGAGAGAATAATAAACATGTTGTGGATGAAGGAAGTGGGATGTAATGAAATGTTGAGAGGAGGAAGAGACTAGATTGAATTACCAGCATTCTATGAGAACTTCACTAGGGACTGGTCATGATAGTTGACAAGATGACCAGATTACTAGACTTTTACACATATAATAATAATAATAATTATTATTATTAGTAGTATTATTATTATTAATATTATTTTTCCATATTTACAGTACCTGTTTGGTTTATTTAATAAAAAATACAGTAAAAACAGTAATAGTGTGAAATATTATTACAAATTCAAATAATTGTTTTGTTTTAATACATTTAAAAATGTAATTTATTCCTGTGACGACAAAGTTTAATTTTCTCCATCATTACTCCAGTCTTCAGAGGCACATGATCCTTTAGAAATCATTCTAATATGCTGATTTGCTGCTCAAGAAACATATAATAATAATAATAATAATAATAATATTATTATTATTATCATTATTATCAATGTTGAAAACAGTTTTTGCTGCTTAACATTTTTGTGGAAACAATGACACCACTTAAACATTTGTGGCAAGGTTAAAAAACAAAGACAGAAAGTAAAACTTTTATTCATCAAGGATGTATTAAGTTGATCAAAAGTGACAGTGAAGACATAATAAATGCTTTAATAAATTTAATAAATAAATGTAATGAATGCTGTTCATTTAACTTTCTATTCATCAAAGAATCCTGAAAAATGTATCGCCATTTCCACAAAAACGTTAAGCAGCACAACTGTTCAACATTGCTAAAAATAATAAGAATTGTTTTGCTTCAGCAGCAAATCAGCATATTTAATGATTTCTGAAGGATCATGTGACACTGAAGTGATCTTAGAAGTCGAAAGCATCTTTATTGGCACAAGCACCTGTAACCCTTGTAGGCGGACAAAACATTACTGTTCTAACCCTTTAACCCGATTTTGCTTCTCTGTTTGCGTTCAGATCATTTTAAGCCACTAAACTCCTGGAAAGTTTCCAGTCCAATGATCCAGCAAGCGAATTCATTCAAACGGAGCTGAAGTAAAGAAAACTGATTACATTAGAGATGACAGAGAGAACAGAGACTTCAGTGAATCATTCATTCCAGAGCGTGTTTCGCTTTAAAACATGACCTCTGTCATATTCTGTGATTGTTTCTGAAGAGCGCAAACCCTCACGCATCACACTGTGCGAAATACAGACTGAATGAAACGTCAAACATCACCGACAAACTACATTTCTCGGAGGGATATAGCAAATCAGCGTCTCACTCATGAAGTTTTGATGGACGAGGATCACATTCAAGGTAAGGATAATTGCAGTGATGTACATTAGTCATATACATATACATATACATA